>NC_041397.2:32115608-32416997 GCF_900747795.2 Erpetoichthys calabaricus
TTCCCATCCAATACAGGAAGTGCGTACTTTACTTTGTATGTCAGATCTCAGTCCTGAAACAAAAGGAGGCACGGCTGCACGTTGTCGGTCGTCCACATTCTCCAAACCAGAGTGATTTGCCATCAAGTCTTGTACTCTATGTGCCCATTCATCTACTGTTTCATCTTTCTTTTGTTTTGCGGCAGAAATAAGTGACCAATCTGTGCCCTTTTTATATTTTCCTGCAATATTCTGTTTCAAAGTTTCCCATTGTTCCTGGAATGCGACGTTTCCATCCACCCCGTCCCCTCGATGTAGAGCAGTATTTCCAAGCCCAAGGTTGCCCGTTTTGGGTACCTCGATTTACAGTGGCCCAAGTAGTGCCTAGCTTTCGTCTTAACACCTGCGTCCATTCCGCAGCGTTGGGCTTATACATACTATCCAACTGTTCCAATTGTTCCACAAATTTCAGTCCACCCACCGCCTTAGGGTCCGGCAGTTCAGCAACAACATCTTTCAATTCCTGAATGTCCCAGTTTCGATGAATCATAACAGTGGTGGGGTTTTGGGCATTCACTGCTTGGGCAGGGTTGTAGCGGGGATTGGGGACCTCTATTAGTGGACAGGAGGTGGTGGGATCTGAGGATCTCTGGGAACTCGGAGGGACGGAAGAAACAGAGAAAACTGGGCCTTGGATTAGTTGTGCTCTGGTTCTGCGACCAACAGGGGTTTGACCAGAACTCGTATGAGTGAACCCTGAGTCTATAGGGACATCAGTATCATCTTCTGACGAGTCACTTGACACCTGAGGGGCACTCGGGATTACTGGAGGGGCAGGGGGAGGTGGTGGTGGTTGGTAGGGTGGTGGAGGAGGACATATTACGGGATACATCGGGTCTTTATTGGGATCATTTTTCTTTTTATTCCTGGCTGTTGACGTTCCTGATTCAGGGGTTCGGGCTTTCTGTAATGCAATTAATAACTCTTCTTTCTCTTTTTTATTCTTATCTTCACTAACCCTCAATAATTTATTTTGTTTCTGGACAGTCTCCAGATTTCGATCTTTAATGACCAATTCCCACCTGTCAAACATGTCCATCCGATATGGACCTCCATTACAACATCCCTGTGTATTTCTACACAGAATCTTCCTTATCTCTTGTATCTCATTTACTTCACCTGTTCCCTCTAGTGGCCAACGGCCCCCACTTTGTTTATTCCACTTTTTACATGCTTTCTTAAAATCTAAACCTGTACTTTTCTCGACTAATTTTCTCGGCGACCCCTTTTTCGGCATCTGTTGATCCTCCAAAAATAATCCTTCCAACGTCATCCCCTTCCCCCTTTCCCCGGATTGTTCATTGTTTTTTTATTTTTTCTTTACTACTGACAGAACCCATTTTCCTTCAATGTAATATCTACTCTTTTCCAGTGTACACTTTATTCTTCTTTTTCCTCTTTAAGAGTCTATATTTCCTGTGTTAAACTATTGTCCCAGCCTTAAAACCTTATCGCCATATAATAGAACACGGGTTCTTTTCCTGGTGTGCCACGCACCTTAATGTCCCGTCAACTATTCCCTTAATTTTTATTCCGATAAGGATATCTAATCTTTCTTTCTGTTCAGTTTAACACTTATTTATATGAGTAGATTTTTCCAGGTCCGTCAGTTAGTTTCTATTTAATTTTCAATATCACCCATACCACTAAAACTCCCAAAATACCCAACGATTCGGGTTCCCCCGGGGGTACTTACCCCAGTCTAGATATTTAGGACTGGTGTAGTAAAAAGGAGACCTGTACTCTGGGACATCCAAAGGAGACCGGAGACTCCTTTCACAGAAGTCGACCAGCGCAGGGCAGTCCTAAGGTTTGCCGGAACTGATTTTTCCTGCTGTTGGAGCTCAAAGACAGTCTGCCGTTTGGGTCAGATCACCGGACCGAATTCCGTTGAAGGAGTCAACCGATCGTCTTTGGTCCCATCTGGGGTGCCAAAAAACTGTGGAAGAAATAATTGTTGACCCGTAAAATGGAAGGAGTCAGAGTCTCACACCAGAAGAAATGTTCATAAGCTTTCTTTTATTCTTGCATACCTAGACTGGAGTGTCAGTAGCATGCGCGCTGACAGGAAAGAGTTCAGCTCTTTTATATCAGCTGATTGTGTGCAAACTTTACAAGTTCGTATAAAGGCAGATTAATGCATGAGCCTTTTAGGGCTTAAAATAGACGGCAGTTACAGATGAGTTCATAGCTTAGCTTATTCGTAAAACAGGAATAACAGTTTATAAAAATACATTTCTGGTAAAGGCAGCTTTCTGGTAAAGTCAGATTCTTTTGAACTGCTCACACAGGTCAGCATCAGTAATATATGTTAAAGGTCACATATACAGTTTCTGAAAACTGTCAAGTACACATTTTCTTATAATATAAAAAGGACAGTTATCTGTAAACTGAAAATTTCCATTCCACAGTAGTAGTGTGAACAATGAGTGGCCAGAATGGGAAGGATCTTTAATGATTTCCCTGGCTCTGCAGAGGCACTGGGCACTGGAGATAAATTCCAGGGAGGGCAGAGAGCAGCCCTCTCTGCTGTGGATATTGCCCTCTGCAGAGCTTTCCTATCTACCGCTGTACAGCCAGCACACCATGTTGAAATACAGTATGCTAAAACACTCTCAACAGTTGAGCTGTAGAAGGTCAACAGCAGCTTCCCCTCCAATTGCACTTTGCAGAGAAGTCTCAGGAAATGTAATCGCTGCCGGGACTTTTTGACCAGAAATGCAAGTTCCCAGGAACTTAAAGGAGGTGACCCTCTCCAACACGTCTCCATTGATGTAGAATGGGGATGGCTCTGCTCTGTGCCTCCTGAATCCAATGACCATCTCTTTAGTTTTGTGGATGTTAAGTGAGAGATTGTTCCTGGAGCGCCATTCTGACAACTTCTCATCCCTGTATGCTGACTCATCGTTACCAGTTATGAGGCTTACCACCGTGGAGTCGTCAGCGAACTTGATGATAGTGTTGCTGGAGCAATTAAATGCACAGTCAGAAGTGTACGGGGCATAGAAAAGTGAGCTCAGTACACAGCCCTGAGGGGAGCCAGTGCGAAGTATGTGGGTGGAGGAGATGTGGGGGCCACTTCTAACAGTTTGTGGGCAGCCAGAAAGGAAATCCTTTAATCAAGCATGGAAGGAGGGAGAACAGTTCAGGATAGCAGCTTATCAATTAGTATACTAAGGACGATTGTATTAAACACCGAGCTATAATTAACAAATAGCATCCTTACATAGATCTCTGAATATCACACGTGGCTCATCACTGTATGGAGGGCTGTATTGATCTGTTTGATTTATAAGCAAACTGGTGAGGGTCAAAGGTGGGAGAGAGGCTGGCCTTAATATGCTGAAAACATTTCTCGACTGTAGACATCATTGCAATCGGTCTGTAGTCATTTAGGTTATTGATGACTGACTTTTTAGAGGACAGGGATGATAATAGCCAACTTAAGACGGCGGAAACAGTGCCCTGTGTTAGTGACAGATTAAATAACTTAGTAGTGGAGCAACGCTTGAGTGGAGGAGGGTAGTGGAGTAGGGAGAAGGAAAGTATTGTGGAGAGGAAGACGTGTTTGTATGTGTGCTTTTGTTACTTTTGGAGGTAGTTATAATAAACCCTTCCATTATTTGAACCCGGGACTCTTTGTGTGTTCCTGTTTGGGGGTTTGATGCCCCAGTATCCTTCACAAGTTAAAAAGGAAGCATTCTATACAGTGCTAGGAGAGGATATGTTATGTACTATAGTCACCAAGCATGAGAAAGCTGGGACAATGGAAGTACAACATTTCTTATTAAAATGTGTAACAACTTATTGGGGAAAATGAGGAAGGGCAACCTTACTCTGTTACCTAATCTTGCCTTTTATCAGTCTGTCCTGGTATTAAATGCATGGTTGGGCTGTACTGGAATATAAGTGCCAGTGTTACGTAATCAAAATACAAAAGTAAGTATTCAGGATCCAACTTGCAGTATGTTTATAAAGAAGTATCCAAGAATAAAGATACTTTATGAATTTAATAGTGAGTACTTTAAAACTATCTCTTAAAAAATCTAAAAAAAAAAAAATTTAAAACATGTTGTCCCTATGTATCCGTGGATTCAATTAACCATGGACCAAAAATATAAAAAAAAATCCAGAAAGTTTCAAAAAAGTAAATCTTGAATTTGCTATGTGCTGAGCACTACACTGAATACAGGCAAATGAAGTGATGTGTAGGCATAGAGGCATACCCTGCTGTAGCCTCCTGGCACTTCACAGATCCTCAGTCTGCCTCAACACTCGTTGTCTGAGCATTGTTCAACTGGCGTCTCGTACCTTTGCTACTTGTGTTGTGTGTAACTGGTTCTTTTAATGTTCAAGCTTTGGGAGATTGCTCCCTGTAGAAGCAAAACAGTTTGCGACATGCCTCTGATTCTGGCAGATTCTGTTTGCGTTTTTAGGTTACATAAACTTTTTCATAAATCTTGTTCTCTTTATCCAGTTTTCTAAAAGTGTTTGTTGTTGCTTTGTACAAGTGGTAGTTTAGTAATTATTTGACACTGTAGGTTTTAGGAAATGGTAAACTGTTTCTGACCCACTGTTGATTCTGGCTGTTCTGTTTGCAACTTGAAATGGGCAATAAAGTTAAAAGGGGATTTGAACGGTGATCTGTGGTTGACTTTATTTGACCACATAAGACCCTAGCCAGCATTTTCATGTAGGACCCACATAGGTTTCAGGTGGGTTACATGAAGTTTATCTGGGCAGTGGACTTTTAGTAGGCTGTGTTAAGGGGCTGGGCTTGGGGCCTACGAGTACGTTCCAGGTCGGTATCACGTGGGCTAGATCATGGATTGTTAAATGAGCTAACATGTGGGTTGTATTTAGGCAGTAGGTGGGCTATTACAATTTTTAAAATTATTTTGTATATATATATATGTGTGTGTGTGTGTATATATGTATCTGTGTGTATATATATATATATATAAGTACAAGTTTTGCATGTAGCACACATTTTATTTATACACTTTCCCTTGCTCCCCACAGCAGCACAGAACAAAGCGCCTATTAAACAATAAACACAACACTTTCTTTCTTCTTCTTCCTTTTCTCTCTTTTGGATCACTGCCTCCTCCACTCCTCCTCCTCCTCCTCCTCCTCATGACTCCAGCTCCCCGAGTGAAGTGAAGCAACTCCTTTTATGCTGCGCCTGGAAGCACTTCAGGTGGCCCATCAGTGTTATCTGGAAGTACTCCCAGGTTTGGTGGACCCCCAAAGTAGGGCTCTACAGCTCCCCCGGCGGCCCTCACAGAAACCAACAGGGACGTACCAAATTGTAACTCCCATGTGGCTCTGTGGTTATCCAAGGTGCTGCTGCAACCCAGGGGGCCTGCCATCTAGCACTCCAGGGGAGGCAGTGTCCTATACACATCTGCTCCCCTGGCCCTTCCTATATAGGACCACAGCTGTCCATCCCACTTCCTCTCCCTCAGCTGAGCCTTGTGGGGTGAAGCAGCCCGTCCTGCAAGGGCTGTCTTTCTCCGTGATGGGGAGTTGGCATAGTCCAGTCCATGGCTTCACTCTGAATTAAAAAGACCAGAAAGGGATGGGGAGGCACTGCGCAGATATCGTCTGTCTTGGCAATGATCAGCACCCTATATGGACAGTGCCTCCAACCGTGTTCCAAATGGTGACACTCATAGCAGCATCGTTCCACTCCACCCAATTAGTTGTGTACGGATTCCTTCAAAATGAGCATCTGGGTCTAACAATAGAGCATTTCTGTATTATAGTAATACTAGCCAACCCGCAGCGTAACATACGCCGCATAATTATGTATTGATGGGTGAACACTTGCTGAACGACACAGTTGTCCAAATGGGGTGGGTTTGTGGATACCACTGTGAGTGAATGAAAAGATGGACCTCTGGAGAGAGCAACATACAATTGTCCGTGACTGAAAGCGGGATTGTCTGTGACGATGGAGGCCACGCTGGTGAAAGTTACTTTGTCGTTAGGGATAAGTTTCAGCACTTGTTCATTAAGGTGTAGCGAGTCTTCGTTGTTGACGCTTAATATAGCTTGCGTACTGAGTTGTTCAGGAGTCACAGTTGAGAAACACTTTTTTAATGTCTTTTAAACACTGGGAAAAAAATGAACATGTGAAACATCCGTAATGTAATAAGCCACCAAGAAAAGTAACATTGCAATAATGCACGCTACGATACGATCGCTGTAAACAGAAGTGAAAACAAAATTGAGGCCGGTACATTCTTTAACTGCCTTGTAGTGCAATGGTAGTGCTGCTGTTTTGCAGTAAGAAGACTGTGGAAGATTTTGGGTTCGCTTCCCGGTTTCTCCCTGTGTGGACAGCGCTTCGAATACTGAAAACACTGGTATATCAATGTAATGAAGTATTATTATTCTTATGCGTCCAGCGCTCTCTCTCTCTCGCGCGCCTGTATGCGTGTGTGTGTCGCTCACTCTCTCTCGCTCGCTGCACGTGTTCCTGCAGGCATACCAGTAAGTGAATGAAAAGATGGAACTCTGGAGAGAGCAACATACAACTGTCTGTGACTGAAAACTGGTTTTGGCAGATACATGCACATCTTTTTGAAAGTTTGGCCCTGTGCCTTATCAATTGTCATCGCAAAGGCAAATCTAACAGGAAATTGTCTTCGTGTTAAAGTAAAAGGCAAATTATCCGCGACAAACTGTTTTACACGCTGCATACCAACCCGTGGCGTAGTATACGCCGCATAATCACGCCGCTTTTTTAATGTTTTTTAAGCAGAGGGAAAAAGTGAACATTTGCAAAATCCGTAACGCCGCTTTCAGTAAGTACAATGCACACGTGTTTAATTTGTCAGCCACTTTTTGCCAGCCGTCTTTTCTGGTTTGGGCTGCTTTTGCAGTGTTACCGCTTGTGCATATTAAATCTTGAAATCCTTCGAGTAACTAATTAACTAACTAACACCCACCCATCCAGCTTGTGAGAAAAAAATGTGCCCGTTCTTTCATCATTTTGTTGCAGCCTATCAAAGACTTGCTGATCATGTTTTCTAGACTCAATATACAGTGGAACCTCGGTTCACAACCATAATTCGTTCCAAACCCCTGGTGGTAAACCGATTTGGTCGTGAACCGAAGCAATTTCCCCCATTGGATTACATGTAAATACAATTAATCCATTCCAGACCATACGAACTGTATGTAAATATATTTTTTTAAAGATTTTTAAGCACAAATATAGTTAATTATTATACCATAGAATGCACAGTGTAATAGTAAAAACATTGAATAACACTGACATAAACACCCAGGCTCCCTGCTCAGCTGCATGCGCAGGCTCTCTTTCTCTCAGCAGCACACGAGCCTCCCCACCCCCCCCCTCTCTCTCTCTCTCTCTCTCTCTCTCTCTCTCTCTCTCTCTCTCTCTCTCTCTCTCTCTCTCTCTCTCTCTCTCTCCCTCCCTCCCTCCCTCCCCCTCTCTCAGCAGCACGCGAGCCTCCCCAGCCCCCCCTCTCTCTCTCTCAGCAGCACGCGAGCCTCCCCAGCCCCCCCCTCTCTCAGCAGCACGCGAGCCTCCCCAGCCCCCCTCTCTCTCTCAACAGCACGCGAGCCTCCCCAGCCCCCCCTCTCTCTCAGCAGCACGCGAGCCTCCTCCTCTCTCAGCAGCACACGAGCCTCCCCAGCCCCTCTCTCTCTCTCTCTCAGCAGCACGTGAGCCTCCCCAGCCCCCCCTCTCTCTCTCAGCAGCACGCGAGCCTCCCCAGCCCCCCCCTCTCTCAGCAGCACGCGAGCCTCCCCAGCCCCCCTCTCTCTCTCAACAGCACGCGAGCCTCCCCAGCCCCCCCTCTCTCTCAGCAGCACGCAAGCCTCCTCCTCTCTCAGCAGCACACGAGCCTCCCCAGCCCCTCTCTCTCTCTCTCTCAGCAGCACGTGAGCCTCCCCAGCCCCCCCTCTCTCAGCAGAGCCTCCCCAGCCCCCCTCTCTCTCTCAGCAGCACACGAGCCTCCCCAGCCCCTCTCTCTCTCTCTCTCTCAGCAGCACGTGAGCCTCCCCAGCCCCCCCTCTCTCAGCAGAGCCTCCCCAGCCCCCCCTCTCTCTCTCAGCAGCACTCGAGCCTCCTCCTCTCTCAGCAGCACACGAGCCTCCCCAGCCCCTCTCTCTCTCTCTCTCTCTCAGCAGCACGTGAGCCTCCCCAGCCCCCCCCTCTCTCTCTCTCTCAGCAACACGCGAGCCTCCCCAGCCCCCCCTCTCTCAGCAGCACGCAAGCCTCCCCAGCCCCCCCCCTCTCTCTCTCTCAGCAGCACGCGAGCCCCCTCCTCCTCTGTCTCTCAGAAGCACGGGAGCCCTCTCTCTCTCTGTAACATTGCAGCAGTTGTATAAACACTTTTTTTTTAAAATGAGTTTTAAGCACAGGGGGAAAAAAGGAACATTTGAACAAATCCGAACTTTATTTAAAAGCCAAGCAAGATAGTAACATTGCAGGAGTTCACCATTTTTAATCAGGCGACTGGCAGTAGTGGAGTCAGGCACAGAGAAGGTCAGCTGCTGAGAAAGCGTCTCGACTGTTGCAGGGCGGTGAAGCAGGTGACACGCTAATGAAAAAGAGGCACAGGGTTTATTGGTTTTTAAAGACTGCTTCCTTCATTGTGTTTTAACCTCAGTTTTAAAGGATTGCGGCGGCTCTCTCTGTAGCGCTGCCTGTGTTTGTGTGACTCTGTCGCGCTGCCTGTGTGTGCGTGGCTCTCTCTCTCGGGCTGCCTGTGTGTGCCTCTGTCTCTCTCTGGCGCTGCCTCTGTGTGAACCAAGGTTCCACTGAGGTTGACTAATGAAAAGTCAACGTGGCTCAGAGCTGCAAGTGGACTGTGGCGCAGACAAACAGAAATGACGGCATGTTTTCCGAGGCGTCGCGTCCGAGTTGGTGGGCGTGGCTCTGTGATTTTTTTCGTCGTATCCAATGGGCTAAGAGATGGTGGGCGTGGCTCCTTCCCGCGTGCGCCATTGGCGTCTGTCTTGTTGGCGGTTTAGTGAATCCACGCCCCTTCCGGCGTGCTTTCCATGGGTGGCTACTTGTCTCCCGGCTTAGTGAATTATATATATAGATTTTGATATAACACTGTGGGTCTCTTGTAATTATGTAAATAGTATTTACTTAATTTCACCTTTAAAATGTCTTGAAATTTGCATAGTCAAAATAAGGAAATGCCTTATAGATTAGAACCTTAGAACAATTCTGACAAGAACAGGCAATTCAGCTGAACAAGCCCGTTAATCCTATTAACCTAATGTTTCCAAAATGGCATTAAATCTAAATTAGACCATTAAAGTCTTACTCTGTACCAGGCCAGGCCATTCGGTAATTTATTCCATGTGTCTATGGTTCTCTGTGTGAAGAAAACCTTTCTAACATTTTTACGAAGTTCGTCCCTGTGTTCTTGTTGGAGCATTAATAAGTCTTGTGAAGAAGATGGATAACTGCATCCTCCACTCAAATCCTGCACCAAGTCACTGGATTTGAGGAGTTAATAGTTTCTCTTTTAGTCTTGAACACCTGCTAAGATGTCTGGGTTAGACTAGCTGGTGATGGTAATTTTTCGCTGCCTTACTGCTCCTCCTCCTCCAGGGTTCATTCAGTACTTAACACCTGATGATGGTGGGATCGAGTCCAGCCCACGACCCTGTAATAGTGTGTTGCTTTGTGAATTCATACTGTCTTTCTATATTTAAAAGGTATATTTGTTTTGTAATCTGAAGATGTGTGCTTATATTTCTGCTGAGCTTTGCTTACCAATGCTTAAGATCATTTTTCATGCCTAAGATTAAAATATCCATTAATTATTGATATGTTTATTCACGCCTCCCCTCCAGGTCACATTTCTTTTTTTTTTTCTTTTCATACGTGAGTTTTTTCTTACCGGACTTGTTATCAAAGTTGAAGATTCTGTGCTGTCAATGAGAAGAAAATAAACCCAGGCTGTATGGGAAGAACCTCATTTTTTATTTTGGTGCTTTGTAGTCATGGCAGGTATTGTAAAGCCAGTAAACAACCCTAAAGATGAACTAACCTGCTTCATGTGCTTGCAGATATATTCATATCCAGTTTCTCTCAGCTGCACACATAGCTTCTGCCTCAAATGCATCCAAGATCACTTTAAATACAGAGACGACACAGAAAAATACTCCTGCCCAGAATGCTATGCCAAGTTTGAAGAGAAACCAAGGCTGCTGAAGAACACTGACCTTTCTGAGCAGGTGCTTCATCTGGTAAGGGGCCGTGAACAAAGTGTTTTCTGTGACTACTGTTTGGAGGAGGAAGCTCCCGCAACAATGAGCTGCCTGCAGTGTGAAGCCTCCTTCTGTGTGGCACACCTTCGTCCTCACAATGAGAAGGTCTACCTTCAGAGTCACGTCCTGGTCGAGCCAAGTGAAATGATGGCATTGCGGAGATGCAAGGTGCACAGGGAGATGCTGAAGCTCTTTTGCCGTGATCACCGGACATGTATCTGTACACTTTGCAGCCTTGTAGGTGAGCACAAGCAGCACATGGTATGCACAGTTGAAGAAGCAAAGATGGAAGCAGAGGTAAGAGGCAGAATTCTAAAATATAAAACTCATTTCTTTTTCATTTCTGGTATGTTTAGATAAAATAAGAAGCTTAATAATGCTTGGTATGGGACATCTTCAATGTCAGTTTCCTTTGTTCCTTTTTCCTATGGCTGTGTGCGGGGCTTCCTGACTGGCTCCTACATCTCACCAGAAATTGCTCTTCATGCTCCCTTTCTCAGCATCTCATTCTAGCTTGATGGATCTAAAGGCCACACTTGTTCTTGCATAGCTTGCCGCAGATGCATTTCACAATCTTCATCATTGTCATTTTCCTGTTTGCATGTGTCATCACCATTAAATCCATTCTTCTTCCCCCACTTCGGGATCCCCTGGGGGTATTTTCTTTACAGTCTATCTGCAGCTTTCTTGGGTGCCTTCCTCACTATATTATCGTGGTATTCCCCTCAACTTACTCAAGTTCATTACATGATTGGTTTCCTCTCGCACCTTAAAATTAACACACACATGTATAGATATACACACACACACACATACACGCAGACCCTAACCACATAAGTGCCGTTTGAATAACACATACACAGCCTGTCACTCCCTTGCACTTCAAGAGGCTTACTTATCATTGGCACGAACAACGTACAGTATGTTAGATATATCTAAGACCTAAATATTACTTAGGTCTTGAAGAACATATTTAAACATACAAAGACCCAGCACCCTTGGCTATAGGCCATTTATCAACCGATGATGTCTTACATTATCAACCGATGATGTCTTACTTTACCTCACTGTTCTTTCTTGGATGGAGAACCCCTCCTCAGTCTGATAAACCCTGCAGTTGTAAGCGTTTGGCAAACTTCTAAGTGCTCCAGGTCCTCTTAATATTTACTTTATTACTTCAATCACTTGAGATATAAAGACAAAATATAGAAATTTTAAAGCAACATGCTATTTATTAAAGAATAATAATACCAGTAGAAAAAAGCATGAAAAAATTAGAAAAGTCTGTATACAGTATACTGTATATAGTCTTTAGAAAAAGCTTACGGAAAGTGTCAAGGATTGGAAATTGTCCTGGAATGGCTTTAGCAATAGATGTTATTCATGAAATGCTTCCACTGAAAATAATATGAAAACAGTTGCACGCCTCTCTGTCTCCTTTCTGGACATCACTCTTGCCTTCTCCTGACATGGCTGTTTCATCTTCTTTGGTCCCTCGGACAAACCTTCAGGGACACGTGATATTATACACACTTGATTGGGTGGCTGTCAATATGATGGATGACTTCGCTCACGGTTTTTGATCTGTTTATGTTTCTTCGTTTCCCCGGTCATAAAATAATCAATACAGCCTGAGGCATCATCCTGATCTTCTGCTTTGTTTGCAAGCATGTTTTAAGATGATACAATTCAGAAGGAGATAATGCTTTGATGTATTAGTACAATTCAGGAAAAGAAGGTGCTTTGATTTTAAATTGCCCATGCAAGTGTCCTGTGTTTAAGTTTGTTTGGGCAAACTAATAATGAAAATATAGGTATCTATTATTTAAAAAATTGCAGATCTTGCACCACAGGACACTTGCAGAAAACTCAGAACAGGTTGCTAGTCCATCCTGATTCCAAGCTGCCAACTGCATCTCCAGTCATCACCAATTTGTTCTTGGTTGTCTTACTCAACCATTTCCTGGATGTCACTGGCAAAAGCAGATAATCGCTTACTCAATAAATATTGCAGATAAACTGTGATGCATCCTCAGGGATATAACCTGGAGTCCTTGAGTGTTTCGGGTCTTTCAACATCAGATACCCTCATCCAGGCAAGCCAGTCTAGCATGATCAATCCCCGGCCTTGCATCCCAGCAGCAGTTGACCATGGGGCCACCCTCTTTATCCATAGCCTTCTGGTGGTCATTTCTGTAGCATCTGTGATCATCCTAATTGCCTCCTTTTTCAAAAGTCCTACCACACCCAACTGGGTCATAACTTTATAGAGAGACTGGCCTGCGGAGCACACCTGTATTGGCTCACAGCGAGTGTTCCAGCCCTGTCTTACACATTGCTCTACCAGCTCCTGGTACTTACTGAGCTTTCTCTCATATGCCTCCTGCATGTGCTCTTCCCAGGGTATGGTGAGTTCTAATATGATCACCTTTTTTGGAGACGTTCGAGAAGATGATCATGCTTGGATGGAGTCTTGTTAAGGCAGTGTGTTCAGGAAACCTTAGCTGATATTGAAGGGGACATCTGCATTTCAATTACAAAGAAAACAAGAACAAGCACATAAACAGTTTGAATAATAAGCCAAACAAAAGACATAAATAACAATCCCATAGACAAAGTTGAGAGGAGGAAATGAAAACTAAAAAGTCTGAATAGTGTAAGTCGCTCTAATTCAGGCTGTTTATAAGATATGTTATAATTCACTTCATGAGGTCGAAGAGTCAGAAGGCGCCAGACAAAAAACAACAGAAGTGATCTCAAAGTGTCATAAGTAATTCTGTAAAACATTAATAGAAAAACATATCTTGGGGAAAAAAAAATCATAGACAAACTTATAAAACTAGCTGCAACAAAAAATTTGAATTGGATAAGGAGGACACTTTTTACATAAAAATATAATAAATTAGAAAAGCTACAGAACAAAACAGAAACCTAGAAAATACATATAAAGGTAACCGAAAAAAATAAACATTGAGTCCAGATGTGTAACAAAAACAATAAGAAAAAAGTATGTGCAACTAAGACTGAATCAATGCTCACGTTGAAAGTAGAAGACGTCATTCAAAGTAGCTCCATTGTTGTCCAGGGCGAAATTCAAAGTCGGCCATTCTAAGTTTGTGGTAGATGAATGAAAAAAATGGCCACCAATGCATTTCGACAATCAGTTCCTTCATCTGGGTGTGTAATGTAACTAAATAAAATAGATAACCTCCACTTTAATTTATAATGAATATGAATTTTAAAAAACGAGTATGGTATTAAGTTTCCATTCTATTGTATGTGTAAAAATAACATTGTGTTGGAAATATCAACCCATAGGTTTTTTATTGGACTGTAATACTTATGAAATGAAAATCATAAAAAATGTGGAATATGTGAAGGTTGTACTGTAAATACAAAGAGTACCATGCATTACTAATACTAAAGTCAGCGGAGGCTTAGCTATCTCAGCAGGCATCTCGCTTATGAACAAATGTAATGGCCACCCAACTTGTGTAAATCAAACTTTATTATAAATAATATCTTTGTAACAATATTTATATATATATATATATATACTAGGTGGTTACCCCCTGCTCACTTCGCTCACCAACCCCCTTGGCCTGCGCTACGCGCCAGCCACTTCGTGTCTCTTCCGCTGGCATTGTGAAGAGGGGGGCTGAACACACTCCAAGGAGATGTGGTCGCTCCTCCGTAACCCCCTCTTAAATGGTTGATACAATGGGAAACAAATACAGTTTTTTTTTTACCTCCTCTTTGCTCAATCAGCTGCTGGATTGCTGCTGTTGCCGTGCTGCGTGATCTGTATCTCGTGCGGTGCTTCGAACATTTAAAAGCCTCTACAGCAGCTGTCTTTGTCATCTACTCTTTGTCTTTTATTTCAGGCCCCGGGCCCACTGGACTTGAGTTTTTGATATTTTATAGTTTATAATTTAAAAACGGAATAAGAATCTTAAAATCTAACAAAATCACATTAAAGTTCAATAAATTCTGAAAAGAATGATACCAAACATATATATGCGTGACAAAAAAGTGACATAAAAAGTCACATAAAATCGTTGCACTTTTAGGCTTAGGATTTTATATATAGAGAGTATATATATACAGTATATATATATATATGTGTGTGTGTGTGTGTGTGTGTGGGTGTATATTCTTGGGTGTGTATAAATGTGCTATAACCAAAGTGTTTATCACATCACTAAGCACACCTTAACTAAAACAGACTGCTTACCTGTCAAGCTGCGTGTTGTGTCACTTGATAACAGTTCTGTGTTACCTTTCAGTCACATTTTAGGTACATTTTCTTTTTTATTGTGTTTTTAAAGTATTTTTCATGTTTCAATGGAATTTCTGCTATGCTTGTTTATTATTATTTGTTTTTCTGTTTTTATTTATTAGTTTTTTAAGTACTGTGTCTTTAAGTGTTCGCTTCTTCCTTTGGGTTTTGTGAGTGGAAACACCCCAATGTCTCTGCTGAAGGACCCCCTCTGCCTTTATATTCTGACGAGCCTGGAGAGTTGCTCCTTAAGTGGTTCATCGACATTCAAAGAGTGTAATATTTAAGGATTGATTTGCTTTTCTGGATTTTTCTTCTGTTTCTGTAGATTGTGACTTTTGGATGATGTTTTGCTTACTGTGAGTTGCCTTTTTATTTTAACCCTTTTGCCTTGGTTTTTTTTCCTGTCTTTCACTATCGTGTGTGTGTGTGTGTTTTTTGCGATTTTCCAAATTAATATTTATTAAGATTTTGCTTTAGCTTTGTTCTTCCAAGCCAGAAGTTTTTTTGATGGATCTTCTCTATCGAATGTCATTTTGGTGTAATTTTGGGTATTTTTTTGACTTTAAAGCATATTTTGAACTTCATACACCAGCTCTCATTGGGCTTATTAGGCCAGAACCTGCGCATGGAGTCACTTTGGGGCGAGAATACATCCAGGCAGTTTGGTGAAGGAATGGCCTGCATTGTGGGTCTTTGGGAGACCTCATACCCCTTTGCGCCATGTTCGTGACACCCTTCTATAACCAACTAAAATTGGACTCTTTACTGTGTGTTTCATGTGCAACTCTGTATAATCAAGAGAAGAAGCAGTTGGGCATACGTGGGCAAGCATAAAAGATACAAGTAAAGGTGATTAAAAAGCACTAAAAATTGGAAATCAGAAAGGTCTAATGGTGACCTTTTGGCCTCAGTGTTAAAAATAATGTTTGAAGCAAGATTGAAAGCACAGTGGCAGAATCAGGCTTTGACAAATTAGTGAAGACAAGAAGAAAAACAGTTCAGGTCAGTGCTTGAGGCAAACAACAGGTAAGAGCCAATGGTCCTCATGCTGCATACTGACATAGAGTATGTGTCAGCTAGTGTCAGAAAATCATATTAAATTTAGAATTTCTGCTGTGAATAGATAGATAGATAGATAGATAGATAGATAGATAGATAGATAGATAGATAGATAGATAGATAGATAGATAGATAGATAGATAGATAGATAGATAGATAGATAGATAGATAGATAGATAGATAGATAGATAGATAGATAGATAGATACTTTATTAATCCCAATGGGAAATTCACATAAAATGTTCTAGGACAGTGGTTACCAAAGTGTGCGCCGTTGCGCCCTAGGGAACTGCGGCTTCCTCATAGGGGCACCGAGAAATATTACCAAATTTTCATAATTTTATTTCCATTTTCAATTCAATGAGATAGGACATGATATCTGGCAGACCTGATGTAAACAGGTGACTCACTTAGTAATAACTGTTTGCGGAAGCCTCTACAAATGGTTACTAGATGGCGCTCTACAATAGTTTCTTGATTGTTTTACTAGTTTGTCGAACGTTCTCTGTACTTGATGATCATATATAAATAGCTGTCAGTTTTGGGCATTCTCAGTGTTGAATTAGTTTGCAGAGATAGTATCAACTGTATATTGTGATTAAGTCAAGTTTCTGAAGTATTTCTTCTCGTATGTATTTTTAAAAATGTATAAGTTTTTACTAAACAGTAATAAGCGTTGTGAGAGTGAAAATAACGAGGGCACACCGTCAACCAGTGGCAAAGTCAATCACAGTTCATAGAAGCGCAAATATCGAAAATATGATGCCAGTTATTTAAACTATGGTTTTATATTGACAGAAGTCAATGGTGAAGAGAGGCCGCAGTGTGTACTGTGTATGAAAGTTTTGGCACCAGGGTGCATGCTACCAAGTAAGTTGAAATGCCATTTAGAAACCAATCATCCCAGCATGGTTAATAAATCTCGTGACTACTTTACCAGAAAGTTAAAAGAGAGAAATCAACAAAAAGGTAGTTTTTAAGAGCAGGCATCAATACCAAGCAATGCATTGCTAGCATCTTACAAGGTGGCACATAGAATCACACTGACCTCTCTCATTCATGCTGGCTGGTTGGCTCGTCCTCTTTCTTTCATCACAGTGCCGCGCTTTCGCTCTCCAAGCCTTTTTTTATTACCATGCTTCTTTTAACTTCACCTGTTTGTTGTCTGGTACAAATCTTGTTATCGATATTTAACCCACTTCCTATTGTCCAAATGACTTGAAATTTTGCCCACTTACTCACTTCCGATGACAATACATGAATCAATAATCAGTTTCACTAATTGATCAATTAATCCATGTTAATTAAGAAATGAAATTTTCATATGAAGAATAGTTAAAGATTTCACCAATAGATGGCATTAGTAGAATAGAATAGAAATATTGACGGAAGTGTAAAAATGTTGATTACAAAATTATACTAAAACAAACCCAAGACTAAAAAGTTTTAAATAACATATCCATCCATCCATTATCCAACCCGCTATATCCTAACTACAGCCAATGCCAGGACGCAAGGCAGGAAACAAACCCTGGGCAGGGCGCCAGCCCACCGCAGGGCACGCACACACACACACACACACACACTAGGGACAATTTTGAATCGCCAATGCACCTAACCTGCATGTCTTTGGAATGTTGGAGGAAACCGGAGCACCCGGAGGAAGCCCACGCAGACATGGGGAGAACTTGCATACTCCACGCAAGGAGGACCCGGGAAGCGAACCCAGGCCTCTTAACTGTGAGGTAGCAGCGCTACCCACTGCACCACCCTGAAAATAACATATATATAAAAAAATACTTTTTAAAAACCATGCTTATATTAAGTTAAAAAGTGTTTTTCATCAATCAATAAAATCTTAGCAAAAGCGCCCACGCTTTTATTTTACGAGTAACGTATGAGAGACTTATTTTTTACTTTTTAGTACACTTTTTAACTTAATATAAGCGTGGTTTTTAAAAAGTATTTTTATATATATATTACTCCTTTCCTTTTAGTCTCTTTTTTTTCCCTCTCCTTCTGTGCCGGCCCATTTTTATATGGATTCGTGGGTGCAGCGTTTTAATGGCATTGTTCAATTACATTTTTTTGTGATCTTAAATACGTGTTTTATTTCTTTTTACTTAACCCTTTAATTAAAAAGAAAAGATTGGCTATTTTGCAAATTAGAATTTGACCAGGGAAGGGTTGGGTTGTAGAAAGAGGATTGCTTGGGAAAACCTGGATTCAGCAAGGGCGCAGAGAATTGAAAAAGTTTGGGAACCACTGATCTAGTGCAGGGGTGGGCAAACTCATTCCTGGAGGGCCGCAGTGGCCGCAGGTTTTTGTTCCAACCCAGTTGCTTAATTAGAAAACAATCCTTGCCAATAATTACACTTCATGGCTTGTTAGTGCTTTAACTCTGTGATGTCAAGTCATTCTCATATCCTTGATTTTTTTTTCCATTCTAAGGATATCATCCAAATACTTTGAAGTGTAAAACGGATGAGTAATTCTCAATCCTTCACTTTTTTCTCTTCTCTTTCCTTCCAAGTATTTAATTAAACCAAATAGTGCATGATAAATACACACAGGTGTAAAGGGTAACAAACAAAATGGATAACTGCTGGTTTCTTTTGTCATTTGCATCTTATTGCTAATAAGGAGTAATTAAAAACCGAGAATGCAGCTGTTTAAGACTTAATTAAGCAACAAGGGTTCAAAATCTTAATGAGGGAGACAACTAAAATGAAGCAGAAGTGTTTCTAGAGCAGTAAGTGCTTCTTATTAAGCAATTGGGTTGGAACAAAAACCTGCAGCCACTGCGGCCGTCCAGGAATGACTTTGCACACCCCTGGTCTAGGAGATGCTGCTAATGTTCAAATCATATGTTTCTTTAATGAAGGTACACAAATGTCAGTTATTCGAATGAAAATCTGTCTGCAGCTTTGGCATTTCATTAAATGGACACCCATGCTTGCACATTTTATAAACTGTTCAGAAAACACAGAGAATTTGACTGACTTTCACAGTATTATGAAGAGGAAAATGTGTAAGTGCTGATACAAGTTCCAATGAGTACTGGAAACGATAAAGGAAATTATACTAGAAAATACACTGTAGCCTTCAAAAGACTTAGGATTACTGTAATGTTCCAAAAGGATCCAAGTGGTTTAAAACCAGAATAGTGTATCTCAGACCTGTGTAGAGTGTTTTGAAGGATTATTAAACACGTCCATGTGGGGTTCTTCTATGGCAGGGGTTCTTAACCTGAGGTCCGTGGACCCATAGGGGGTTCATAGATAAGTTTCAGGGGTCCATGAGAGTCAGATAAAAAATAACATTTATATGCACTACACAGCCTTCTCATTGAAATAAAGTAGATAATGAGAGAGCAGATGTAGTAGTAATAGTAGTATGAAACATAGTAGTAGTAGATCTGTTTTAATTTGCACAAGAGGATTGTATTTCGTAATTACAATGAGTGGCCATTACTGTTTGAATAAAAAAGAGTTATTTTTTCAAATTGTTTACTTTAAAATTTAATAATACTTTGTGTATGTCATATATGTATTAGACAATCAAATCTCAATAAATAAAGTACATTGTATTAAGTGTATGCAAAGTTGTGCTTATGTGAATATTTCTGGTGAAGGGGGACCAAAGCTTTCATAGGATTCTTAAAGAAGTCTGTGACTCAAAAAAGGTGAAGAATCACCGTTCTATGTCTTCTGTGCTTTTGCACCCATAACTCAAACAAGTGTATAATAAGCTGAGGTTCATTCTGTCCCTAACATCCTAAACCAGACAAGCTGTTTAGGAAAAAGGATGGGAGGAAGGACGGTTTAATGGATAAGAGCTCTGACTGTGTTTGCTTAAAAAAAATATGGAAGTCAGAAATGGGTAATTGTTAATTCAATGTTAAAGGGACATTTTTTTATACACAATTTCATAAAAAGGATTGTTGATTTGAACAAAACAGAACATTCTTATTGTAGCAAGCAATAAGTCTGGGAATTTGTTGAAAACATAATGTAGAGTATATTTGTCCCGTTTGGACAAATTGTATTCACATTTTTTAAAATGTGCAGGCGTTCTGTCTTTTCTTTTAGAAAGCTGTGCATCCATTTTTCATGTCACACTTTCTCATGAATTAACAACCACTTACCCCTGAATGGTAAAACCATTTGAGAATGATATGTGACGTTGCCTTGGCAACCTCCAAGAGCACTGTCACATTTTGGGATGCTGATGAGTAATGTTATTATAAGCTCTAGCTGGGCTGGAATTACTAATACAGTTACTTGGTGGAATTTTACAGCAGAAAGACTAGGCAAAAAAAATAATAAATAAATAAAATAAAAAGTGTTTGTACCTGCGATAATCTGCCTTTAATCATCATTTTACAGGCGTCTCTGACTGAATATTTGAAAGAGTTCAGCACAAAGAGGATAAAAACCAAAGCAGCAATAAACAGCCTCAGACAGCTAAACTCCCATACACAGGTAAAATATTATTTGTTTTAGGCACTGAAATATCAATCACACGTTCTTCACTTGTGCATAAGGGATTCTCTTTTTTTTTCTTGAAAAATTATTAATATTTTTTAGTAATACTTGTATGTAATATTTATGTGTTTGCCAGACTCATTTGAATTATTGCTGTGAAGTGTTTCAATCAACAACTTTCAGAATTTATGTGATGTACTGATATGACACCATCAAGATGACCCATAATTCTGCAGTGTTTCACACTTCCCGGTCCAGGGTTGGCTTCTGCGTTGCACCCAATGCTTCCAGGGGAGTCTGCACGTTTTTATGTTGTTGCATTGCATTTAATATACTTAGGACATGGAGGACTATCATAAATATTAAATATTAAAAGAAAGATGAAGGTGCTTGTGTACACAGGGCCTTGTGCTATCATTTGGAATACTGATGGTAGTTCATGCCAAGCTCAATGAAGATGGCAGTCCAAGTGGACTTTTCCTAAGAAGAGACTGCAAGATTGAATAGTTTACTGATGTTAAGTGAGAAACAATTCTCTGTTAAAGTGGGTACCATTAATTCATTTGATTGAAATATTTAAAAAATGTAATTGACAAATAGCTCCACTTTTGGGGGCACGATAGTACAACAATTAATGTTCAAGGCTCCGGGTTCATAGCTCCACTCATTTTTGTGTAATGTTTTCAAATCCTCTCTTGTCTCTCCAAAATTTTTTTCCAAGTCCAACCAAATTCTCAAAGACATGATGCAACGGCATTTGAATGTATGGATTTGTTTACTAAATACATTGTGTGGCGCAGTGGTAGTGCTGCTGTTTCACAGTAAGGAGACCAGGGTTTGTATTCCACGTCCTCCCCGTGTAGAGTTTGCATGTTCTCTCAGTGTGTGTTTCCTCCAAGTGCTCCAGTTTCCTTCCACAGTCCAAAGACATGCAGGTTCAGCGGATTGGCGATACTAAACTGGCCTGCGTATGTGTGGGTGCATGTGCCCTGCGATGGACTGGCACCCTGTCCAAGGTTTGTTCTCTGCCTTGTGCCCTATGCTAACTTTGATAGGCTGCGCACCCTGTTCATTACAAAGGGGGTCATGTAAAGGCTGGCTGACAAAATCAGTTTTTCCTATATTGAGTCCCAAATGTGGGGTGAGTGATAGGATCCATTTTTGTAGTGATGAGCAAAACTGCAAATTTTTGTTTTGCTTACAGCTTTGCAAAATTGATACTTAAATTTATTCCACACGAGATTTTAGAACCACAATACTCACTAGAATTTTAGGAGGGAATATTAAAAGTTCTGCGGTGGGCTGGCACCCTGCCTGGGGTTTGTTTCCTGCCTTGCACCCTGTGTTGGCTGGGATTGGCTCCAACAGACCCCCGTGACCCTGTGTTCGCATTCAGCGGGTTGGAAGATGGATGGATGGATATTAAAAGTTTTTTGGCTTTGAAAGTTAGGAATATTAATCCCTAACACCTCATTCATGCTTCCACATTTACGTTCATTTTTTCCGCCACTGCAATCCACAGCATCAGTTCTAATTCGTGGCTCTCGTTCACATCACTGCAGAGGTGCACAGGGCAGTTTTTGCTTTTACAAATGTGGATGCTGCTATATATTTTTCTTATGAAGATACACCTGAATGCATTATCATGGATATTACTGCATTATCTCACACAGAAAAACACAACACAAGGGAATCTGTCTCAGTCTGTCACCCTTTCCTGATGAGGCTGAGGATACGTATGCTTCAGATGCCATGGAGGAACGTATCGGTGTGCTGGCTCATCATTGTCCAATTTTCATTTGCAAAATCTCTAACTTGCTCATGCTAAAGGATACATTTTGATTAAAGAATATACAGTCATATGAAAAAGTTTGGAAACCCCTCTTAATTTTTTGGATTTTTGTTTATCATTGGCTGAGCTTTCAAAGTAACATCTTCCTTTTAATATATGACATGCCTTATGGACAGTAGTATTTCAGCAGTGACATTAAGTTTATTGGATTAACAGAAAATATGCAATATGCATCATAACAAAATTAGACAGGTGCATAAATATGGGCACCCTAACAGAAATATTACATCAATACTTAGTTGAGCCTCTTTTTGTAAATCTAACAGCCTCTAGACGATGTCCTCCTATACCCTTTGATGAGTGTCTGGATTCTGCATGGAGATATTTTTGACCATTCTTCCATACAAAATCTCTCCAGTTCAGTTTAATTTGATGGCTGCCAAACATGGACAGCCTGCTTCAAATCATCCCATAGATTTTCGATGATATTCAAGTCAGGGGACTGTGACAGCCATTCCAGAACATTGTACAGTACTTCTCCCTCTGCATGAATGCCTTTGTAGATTTCCAACTGTGTTTTGGGTCATTGTCTTGTTGGAATATCCAACCCCTGCGTAACTTCAACTTTGTGACTAATACTTGAGCATTATCCTGAAGAATTTGTTGATATTGGGTTGAATTTATCCGACCCTTGACTTTAACAAGAGCCACAGTCCCTGAACTAGCCACACAGCCCCACAGCATGATGGAACCTCCACCAAATTTGACAGTAGGTAGCAGGTGTTTTTCTTGGAATGCGGTGTTCTTCTTCTGCCATGCAGAGCGCTTTTTCTTATGACCAAATAACTAAATTTTTGTCTCATCAGTCCAAAGCACTTTGTTCCAAAATGAATCTGGCTTGTCTAAATGAGCATTGGCATACAACAAGCGACTCTGTTTGTGGCGTGAGTACAGAAAGGGCTTCTTTCTCATCACCCTGCCAAGCAGATGTTCTTTGTGCAAATTGCGCTGAATTGTAGAACGATGTACAGATTCACCATCTGCAGCAAGATGTTCTTGCAGGCCTTTGGAGATGATCAGTGGGTTGTCTGTAACCATTCTCACAATCCCGCACATATGCCACTCCAGTATTTTTCTTGGTATTTTCATATGACTGTATTTAAGGCACCATTTTTTTAAAAGGTGCAAATATATTTTCAATATACATTTTTTTAAGTAAATCCCATACATTAAACATTTTGTGTTTTAGAAGAATCTACCTGAAATACCCAGCGTTGCAATTGTTCGAGAAAAATATAATTGAATAAAACTACAACTTTAAAAATAAAAATAAATTAACAAACAATGAAGACTCACTAATGAGCTTGTCTTGCAGTCTTGTATGTATGTTATCATCCAGCTGACACTCGGAACCGGCCAACTCTATTTAATTTGAAAAGCAACAGGGGTGCGGTGGTGCTCAAATATAAAGAATGCAGGCAGTCACCTCCCGTTCACCCTATGGTGGTCGTTCTGAGAGTCAACTGGATGATAACATGCAGGTGGGTTAGAGTTGATTTGACCCTACAGTATTTTTAGTCGACCAATGAGGAACATGTGTACCAAGTTTCATGAAAATTGCTTCAGCCGTTCAGAATGATGCTGGAACATACAAACATATATACACACATACATACATTGACTTTTATATATGGATATTTACGATTTTCTGCATACGATGATCTCAGCCTTACATTGTCTCCAGGATTTGGTGCTATATTCTAAGTAAGTGTGGCAGAACTGGGTTTCTAATTATTAAACATAATGAGAAGTCATGGAAGGCTAACTAAAAAGATTACAATATACAAACTTTCGAGGCAACTCAGGCTGCTTCTTCAGGCAACATGGAATTCTCATTACACCCATAATGGCTAACACTGTACAACACCCTAGTACTATAATTATTAGACGGTAATTAATGGTAGCTTGCTGGGCAGAGCAACACATAGGGTGAAGAATTAGGGCAGAATTTCAGCTCTGTGACTAACCAAATCAGTACATTATACTCTATGAGCTTATGATACATATACTCCCAACTTAGCAGTAGAATAGAAAGTTAGAAGGCATTATACCTCCTTCTTTTTTAGGCCTTTGAAGAATTAATCATCTTTTTTTAAGAAAGATCTTCACACAAACCAAAATATACACTTGCAAAAATATGGCATATTATATACTGTATACACCGATCAGCCACAATAATAACACCACTGACAGGAAATGTGATTACCTCATTACAGTGGCACCTGTCTAGGGGTGGGATATATCAGGTGATGTGTTCAAACAGGAAAAAAGGGCAAACATAAGGAAAAAATAATATAGTTCAAAAAATATGAAAAAACGTTAATCACGTACACCTGAAATCAGTCCTGTCTAAATTTTACAAAAATGTCAGTTTCCCCGAAAGGGAGAATAATAGAGGGAGCAAGACTACGCCAACATTTCACATGCTTATGGAGCTGCTGCACTGCCACACTGTGATTTTTCAGATCTCGTGTCCCCGCTTTTCACACCAGCCTAGGACAGTAATCAGCTATAAAAACAGTCCAAATGTTTTACTAAGGGGAAGCCACCTCAGCACTGCAGGACCGTTTCGATGTCACAGATTGGAGTGTGTTTGCTCAGGGTGCAGAGCTAGAGGAATATACATTTAAAGTTCTTTCTTACATAAACATTTGTGTTGCGTAGCAAAGATGGTAAAAGTGTTTCCTAGTGTAGTGTGTGGCTGGGACGCCTCCACGCTGGAAGGACCAGGGGAGCAAGCGTGGCCAGAGTGTTACCTCCCCCGGCATACTACATGGACTCCCGCAGGGCTTCATGGGAGTTGGAGTTTGGTGCAACCCTGTTGAGATCCACGGGCGCCACCAGGGAGTACAGCAGTAGGATCTGCTGGGCCCTTTTGGGCAATTCTTCTGCCACACCTGGCAGTCCTGCTGGAAACTAGGTAATCAAGCACCTGGAGCACTTCTGGGAGAGAGAGAGAAGGAAGACTTGTGTATAGTGCTTGTGCTGGGAACTGTACTGTATTTGTGGGAAACGGGGGAAGGCGTTTCCCACGAGGTAAAAAAGAAAATAAAAAACTCCGTGTGTGCCGCTTGTCTGTGTCAGGTTGAGGTGGCGGTGCCAGCCTGGTGGTCCACACTAGTTATAATCACCTGGGCTGAATAATGAAATACAGACTTTGTTCAGGGCACAGGATGAAGCATTTAAATCTGGAGACTACAAGGAAGCGTGAGGGAGGTTGAAGAATTGTGTTGCAAAGTGCAAGTACAAAGAAGTGCATTAAGGGGGATTTTAATAACATCAACTACCAGGATAATGTTGATGGGCATAAAGACGATCATCAGCTCGATAGTAAGGACAGTTCAATTTTTAAAGACTCCAATAGCAACAACACACTCTCCCAGACACTCTGAACTGGTTCTTCGCTCGTTGTGACTGTCCGAATGGAGAAATCAACATCCATGATGGAACTTTAGAGATGGCCCAGACTGTAAGATTACATCAGCATGAGGTCACATCCACTCTGCATAGCTTGACATCAGCAAAGCAGCTGGGGCAGATGGGGTCAAGGGACAAGTGTTGAAGGCTTGCGCAGACCAAATAGCTGAGGTGTTTACCTGCATTTCTAACATCTCATTAGAAAAAGCTGTGGTCCCTATGTGCCTTAAGTCAACCACAAGAAAAGCAAAATCACTCCCCTCTGCAATGAATGGTAAACTTCTTTTGTGCCACCATTGAGAGCACCCTGTGCTAGTGCTGTATAGTGTGATATGCCAGCTAAAATATGAAAGAATTACATCATGTGGTGAAGATGGCACAATGAGTACAATCTCAGTACTAGAGGATATTTATACTGGTCAACTTCAGAAAAAATTGCTAGTGGTATTATTAAAGGTCCAACACATCCTGGACATGGATTGTTTGCCCCCTTCCCTCTGGTTAATTAAAAGCAGAACAAATAAATTCAGGGACAGTTTCTATCCAAGAGCCATCATCTCTGTAACCCCTCCACTACTCAAGATTGATAAAAGAGATTGGCTGTTGTGCATTGTGTTCTGTAATTTAGTGTTACCTCTTGTCTCATGTTTCATGTGTATATCTGTTTTTTAATTTATATATTTATTATGTTGTCTTAGAGAAAGTGCCAAATAAAAATGTTGTTGTTTTTAACTACAATAATAATAAAGATTATCTATCTATCTATCTATCTATCTATCTATCTATCTATCTATCTATCTATCTATCTATCTATCTATCTATCTATCTATCTATCTATCTATCTATCTATCTATCTATCTATCTATCTATCTATCTATCTGTCTATCTATCTATCTGTCTATCTATCTATCTATCTATCTATCTATCTATCTATCTATCTATCTATCTATCTATCTATCTATCTATCTATCTATCTATCTATCTATCTATCATGACCACAAGACACAACTGCACAGACACAAGTCCCTAGTTCAGGTCAAAGGTTAATTATAATAAAGTACCTTAAAAAGGCTTCTTTTCAGTATAATAACCTTCAGATCACAATCACAATCCCTTTTCTCTTCTTTTTTCCATCTTTTTTCTTCTCCACATCTCCCAGGCAAGCATTGTCCTTCTTCCATCTGGGGGAGGGAGAGCAACTCCTTTTTTATCCAGGACCCAAGCGTACTTCCAGTGTTAGGGCATATCTCATTAGAAGTAGTTCTGGGTCAAGCAGAAGTCTCTGAAATTAGGGAGCATAAATGCCTGCAGAACCCCCTGGTATCACCCATGGAGTCTAACAAGCCTGCTCCATGGCCCCACAATTCAAAGCATGCCCTGCAGGTGTCCATTTGTGTACAGAGGCCCAGTGATGCTGCCATGTAGGAAAAGGAGTCATTTGCAATTCCTCAATGATGTTATCCTCCTGGACAGGTAAGGGTCCTTTATCCAACCCTGCCAATTTCATGGCAAAGACAGGACGTCTCTTGCCTTTTCTTTCTCCTGGATGTCAGCCCAGACATGCTGCTAATGAATATCTATCTATCTATCTATCTATCTATCTATCTATCTATCTATCTATCTATCTATCTATCTATCTATCTATCTATCTATCTATCTATCTATCTATCTATCTATCTATCTATCTATCTATCTAAAAATACTAAAAATATTAGAAGAAAAGAGATACTGCTGTTGCAGAATGTTGTTTTCTGCCAAACACAGAAGCAAAGATTTCTAATTCTTTAAACAAATTAAGTTATTTTTTTTACAAAATATAATGCGGTATTTGTGATTTTAACTTGTAACCATAAGAGGCTGATTAACTTAAGATGTCTTTTTAAAAATCAAATAAAAAAATAATGAAAGGTGCTCTCACCACTTGTCTGTTGCCCTTTATGCAGAATGCGTATTCAGCCTTCCATGACCAGGCAGTTCATCACTATAAAGGCATTAAAGCTGTACTTGAAGAGGATGAAGTGTTGACACTTCGGTTCATTGATTCAGAACGGCAAGTTGCGATAAATTTCATTGAAAACCAAACCAAAGAAAAAGTCGAAGAACTGGATGACATCGAGAGAACTATACAGCAGATCCATATCATTTTAAATCAGACAGATGCTGTAAGGTTTCTGAAGGTAACTAAGGTTTTTCCCACTACCTTCCCTGTCTTATCACTTAAAGGAGAAAAACTGTTAATGAGTGCTTAAAAGCGTGCCCCAGAAACTGAGAAAAAAAGGATGAAATATGACTCTGTCAAACGTGAATACTCAGCCAGCCTGTTGGTGTTTTTAAGTGCCTTTAGTTTTGTATACAACTTTAATTCTAATGTTTAATTTATAGTGATGCATTCTTTCTTTTTAGGGTTAATCCTGAGATGTAGGTGTAAAACCATACTGTGAAGACTCCCAATTTTTAATAGTTCTGTTGAAGCTTCCCTTTATTACCAGAATATTACCACTTCATGTTTTATTTCGACACAGTAGTTTTTCACTGAAAGTATCTTTAATAAAGAAAACTTGTACAAAATACCAAAGGGCACATTAAATTTCCTGATTTGTGTCTGAAGAAGCAGTTAAATAAAATCTCAGGCTATTTTTAAGAGGTGAGTCAAAGATCGGGAGAGTGTAAGGTGTCATATCATTATCTATATTTACTCAGAATGATGCCTTTTCTTCCAGAGGATTATCTGAGTATAGTAATTTATATTTTGAAATCTCCATCTGTTCTACTTGTTGTTCCTATCTGTGCTAAAATTAAACCATATTCTATTGTAATTCATCTCTTTCATCTTTCATTTACAGGGTTCCAACTGCAATTCACATAGGTAAGCCAAAGAAACAATAGTGATAACAGCAATATTGTCCTAAAGTTTAATATATTCTTAGGTAATTCATTGTCTAATATAATACTTTGGGTCAAACAAAGCCCAGAGCACCAGGCACTTATTTTTTAAGTTTTCCATTTTCTGGTGAAGTACGCAATTTTGTACCAAAGAGGTTAATAAGGAAACTTGTGATGAGAATAGAACCTTCAGCATAACACTGCTTACCGTATATATTCACGTATAAGTCGGGTAATGAAACCAAAAAATCAGTCATAAAATCAGACCCTGACTTATACGCCCGTTCAAAAATACGACACTTCATTTGTTTTTTGTTTTTACATCTTCTTGCCTCCTTCAATCTCACACCAGGACACTCAGACACATCGAAATTTGTTGCAGCAGCGCAGTTACTAATTTATTTCGCTACTTCAACGACATTTAATTTAAAACCAGCTTCATATTTTCTTCTGATTGAACGCTCCATCATAGATAAGGGATGCTCTTATGATAAAGGTGTATGAAGTTGTGAGATACAAAAAACACAAATTAGTGCAAACGTTGCTTTAGAATAGTTTGGATATTACCGTGTGGTCACATAGGCACGATACATAGGAAAAAAAGGCAGTGTGCCCCGTGGTTACTCTCTCAGGTGGGCGCTAGCATATCATAATCTCTTAGACCAACAGCATGAGTTTTCCGCATTCAACTTATACAACTGACATTGTAAAATACCAGAAATTATATGCTAAAATTAAGTCCCGACTTATCCGTGGGAGAACTTATCCGCGAGTATATATGGTAATAATATTTTTCATCACATCGTGTTTCCAAAATATCAATAAACTTTACATTCTGCTGCGATTTCATCTAAAAAGTTCCATGTACCCATAAAACTGCATGTGAAGACTTCCCTATTTTTTTTTTCAAAATTTTATCCTTAACTAACTACCTTTAAAGCCTCCTTCATTGTTGTCAGACAGCTGTACTTTTGAACACTTCCATTCTGTCATTTCTGAGTCATCTGAGTTATCTTGATGGAATACTCCACTCAAAAATTAAATTAATCTGTTACTCACATCGTGATTGTATTGATGGCTGAGTAAAACTTTTAATGTCATGGAGAATGAAGAACACAAAATACCTGATAGAATGGACTTTAATGGAGATCTAGCTTGAGCAACAGCAAACAAAATCAAATCATCCATAAAAAATAGAAACCTTTCAAATGACTTGTGTCACATAATCCATACTTCAGTTATCCAGTCATATGTTCACTAATATAGAAAACATGAGAGTGAAGTGTGCTCAATCAGGACTGATGACCCATCTCTCCCCTCATTTGTTGGTCACACAGCAGTACTTCAGGGTTTTTCTTCAACTGTTGAATCTGCACTTTTAAACCGACCTTCTGCTTGTTCAGGCATCTCTGATATGCGAGGTATACATGTTTCACTCACTTTGTTCAATTTTTACTCTCTTATTGTACACATCTCTTATGACGTTTGTCTGGACTCTGCTATGATTTCTCTGAAAGTCAGGTTTGTTTAGGATTACACCAAACGCATTCAGGTGTTGACCAAAACTACAATACTGAGACACCCTTTGGAAAGGGTGCTACCCAGAAAACCCTGGTCTGACTGCATGAAATACTCTGCATTATGTGTGACATTCTGGATGCTGTGGTAGTCACATTGAGGATTGGCTGTCAGTAATTGAGCACTCTCATTGATAGCATAATGCAGGGCCATTTCTGGGCATAGGCTGTCTAAGCAAGCGCCTCAGTCGCCCTCTCATAATCAGGACACATTATTGCCGTCTTCTGTAGACATTCCTTTTATTATCTTGTTTAGAAAAAAATGTCCATACTTGACCATAGCACAAACAAATGTTGATGTTGTGCAAGGAACAATCTTTGTTCTGTTGCATACACTAGTGCAGGCATCAAGCTAGGCAGCTCATGTGACGTGCGACCTTTTCGCTACCTGAGTGCCTCACCAGGAGTCAGGACTCACCCGCCGGCCTTCCCACGTGATGTGCAACCTGTCAGATGGCCACACAGCTGGGTCCCAGTCCCCTCCTCCTCCTGTTCAAGAGCACCACTGCAGGGTGAGTGACAGCTGTGAGCGACTAAGTGAGTGACTTTGTGAGTAACTGAGTCTAGGCAGCTTCTTTATCGCCACTGCCTGCATGGCTGGTTCCTCGGGTCTGGAGATACTCAGATGAGTGAGTGAGCTTGAGGAGAGGAAGTATTTGAGGCAGGAGCACTCACACTTCAATAGGGACACAGTGGCCACTACACCACCAGGGATGTTTAAACAATACATACACTCCAGGGGGACATTACACACCACGCAAAAAGACCCTGGTGGTGATGCTACAGTGACCAGTCAGACCTTGATGGGAAAGCACTGGCACAAGAAATGGAAGTTTTCCTGCATTTTCTTAAATCTAACATGACCAAACTGGGGCTATTATCTTTCTTGCAAGAAACTAATTTACATAAAATATATCCAAATATGTGGATAGCCCTCAGAATTGCAGCAATTGCTTCCATAACTCCATCTCAGTGGCCTTGCAATGATTAGCATTAACAGACACGTGTCTAGGAATATAATATAATGATGTTATAAATGATTTTGCTCCAAGTCAATGCAAGTCTGATTTTAAAAAGACTTTTATTTGCAATGTTAAGTCCCTCCATTTACCAGCAACGTGATTCTAATGTTATTTATTTGTTATTTCTCTGGAGCCTGTTAAAGACAGGGATGTGCGGTCAGGGGAGGCTGGCACAGCCTCACCTGTCATCATTTAAAGTAAAAAAACTAATAATGATAACATAAAACTAATTTGTCCACCGGTCTGTGCTATGAATTTGTTTTCTGTATGATTTCAATAGTTGTGATCATTTTTATAGTCAAAATCGCTGAATTTGCCCACTTCCTGTTCAAATACGGGGAGAAACGTGAGGAGGTGCAGCACCAACGAGCCTCACCTCACCTGGGACTGCGCTCTCCATCACACACTGGGTTGATGCCTGCAATTGGCACGTGCCTGTTGCTGTCTCTCTGTATGTCGCCAATATAATGTTTCCAGACATGTTTATTATAAACCTGACTTTCCACAGTCTGGCTAATATCTTTAATGAATGTGTGTGACATATTTAGTCTTGCTGATCGGACATAAAACCGCAGTGAAAGGGCACAAGGCGAGGCAACAGGTGCTCGTTGCTGCTGTTCTTCTACACAGAGGCGCCAATAAGTTAGCAATATCAGAAAGTCAAGTGCACTGCAGCCGTCCGTTTATTTTTATTTGTTGTTCCGACTGACTGCCAAAATGGAAGATTAAGATTTTTAAAACAAAAGGAAAATAAGGAGTACTTTTACAAGAAGTGACAGAGATTTTCGTGGAGAAGGATAGGTGCATGGACTTCATTTACAAATAAAGGTAAGACCATAAATGGTTTTCAATTTTATAAAAAAAAGTGGGATCAGACTAAGAAAAAAAATCCAATACTTAAAATCTAAATTTTGACTTTAAATAAAATATTCTTTTGTTTTTCTTGTTATCCTTTTGTTGGACAGTCTGTATTAAATTGATTAAAGCATCAGAATTAAAAATTTTAAAAAACAACTAAATATTTCAATTAAGGTCAAAATTGAAATCCGTTTTTTTTGTACACCACTCTGTACTTTTATTTGTATTGAATAACTGTGAATTGAGCAATTACAACGGCAAATTTAGAAAACGTGGAGGGTGAGGAGCACATGTGCTTTCTCTGCTCTCTATCCCCGCTATAAATGTAACATTCTTTCTTAATCAAATATGTACCTTACTTATCTGTGTGTAAAGAATGCTGATGAGATATGAAACATAAACAGTAGTCAACGTGAATGCTGCCAGTTGAAGAGTGAATAAGCTTCTCGTTGGGGTTCATGTATTTGTAAACTGACTGAAGGAGTCCGTGCCTCACCAGCCATGAACCTCACTGCACGTCACTGGTTAAAGAAGTTATTTACATGCAAAGTGGTTCTATTTTGTTACTTTATTGTTCTATATAAATTTTTAATGTTTTGGTACATGCACAGTTTACTTGGGTTTCCTCCCACAGTCCAAAGATATGCAGGTTAGGTGCATTGGCGATCCTAAATTGTCCCTAGTGTGTGCTTGGTGTGCGTGTATGTGTGTGTGAGTGGGTGTGTGTGTGTGTGTGTGCCCTGCGGTGGGCTGGCGCCCTGCGCTGGGTTTGTTCCTGCCTTGCGCCATGTGCTGGCTGACTGACTGACTGGCAGTTTACATGCAAATTAGTTATATTGTTATGTTATTATTATTACTCTATTTACATGTATTTATTTTTTAATTAAATAAGTGAGTAACCTCTGTTAGTGGCATATTGTGTGTGTGTGTGTGTGTGTGTGTGTGTGTGTGTGTGTGTGTGTGTGTGTGTGTGTGTGTGTGTGATGGTGTGAGGGGGGGGCATATTTGGGGCCTGCAAAAACTGGTCAGTCATTAAGATGATGGTTGGAATGAAAACTTGCAGCCGCTGTGGCCCTCCAGGACCAGAAATGGAGACCCCTGCTCTGTATGTCCATCCATCCATTTTCCAACCCGCTGAATCCGAACACAGGGTCACGGGGCTCTGCTGGAGCCAATCCCAGCCAACACAGGGCACAAGGCAGGAACCAATCCTGGGCAGGGTGCCAACCCACCGCAGGACACACACAAATACACCCACACACCAAGCACACACTAGGGCCAATTTAGAATCGCCAATCCACCTAACCAGCATGTCTTTAGACTGTGGGAGGAAACCGGAGCGCCCGGAGGTGGCCATGGCGGCACGGTGGCACAGTGGGTTGCACTGCTGCCTCGCAGTTGGGAGACCTGGGGATCTGGGTTTGCTTCCCGGGTCCTCCCTGCATGTTCTCCCCGTGTCTGCGTGGGTTTCCTCCGGGCTCTGTATGTTTATTTGACAATCTGATGCTTTGTCTGTCACTGCCTTCTGTAAAGCTTGCTAAATTCTTTTGATCCACGTGTTTCTAACATTGCAGTGTAATGTTCTATTTTTCTAAGGTTATTTTATCAAGGATGGTGTCCCACCTTGCGTCTACTGATTTTGATTTTCTACTGAGTCAACTCATTGACTCAGGCGCCAACGCGAGTGGCAGCCTTTCCAGCAGCTCCATGTACGACTTTATCTTTCTACATTTTTATCTATTTCACTGTTCACTCTTACAACTTTCTTTTATGTGGACTCGTTCCCTGGACACTTTTTACTACTTGGACATGGATTTTTATACGCCGAGACTTGTCTATTCAGGCAGTCAACTTCAAGCGCTGAGAACAAATGCCCGCGCCGGTGTGGTTCCCTATTTACCTGACGAGGTAAGAAAGTGGTATCATGGCAGCAGAGCCGGAGCTAAGCTAAAGGAGAAGCAGCTTACGAGAAAATGGTGATATAAGCCTTCGGTGCCTTCTGTGATCCTAGGAAATGTGAACTCAATAAGATCGATGAACTGGCCACGCTGGTAAAAAATGTCAGGACCTACAGAGAATGCAGTTTGTTGTGTTTTTGTGAAACATGGCTAACAACTAATATCCCAGATGCTAACGTGGAGCTACCCGGGTTTAGCACAGTTAGAGCGGACAGAGACACAAATACCTGCAGGAAGCAGAAAGGAGGAGGACTCACTCTCTATGTGAATACAAGGTGGCGCAATTCTGGACTTGTAAATGTCAAAATCTCCACTTGCTGCAGGGACATCGAACTGTTGGCTGTAAGTTTGCGTCCCAATTATTTGCCCAGAGAGTTTGGACACGTCATTGTTGTTATTGTATACATCCCACCTCGGGCGGACATGGAGATAGCGGGTGACATCATCCATTCTGCTGTTGTGCTAATCGCTTCAGCCATGTAATGCTGGACAAAACATTACCTGCCTTCTCCCAGTATGTGGATTGTAACACCCAGGGAAATAGGACTATTGACCTACTGTAGGCAAAAGTTAGAGATGCATACAGCGCCACCCCGCTGCCTGTGCTTGGGAAAGCAGATCATAACCTGGTTCTGCTTCAGCCTCATTACAAATCAAGAGTGAGGGTCCTACCTACAACCACACGCTCATTCAGGAAGTGGACCCCTGAGGCAGAGCAGGCTCTGAGAGACTGCTTTGGAACTACGGACTGGGATATCCTGCAGGGATCATATAGTGAGAACATTGAGGAGGTTGTTGACTGCACTACTGAATACATCAACTTCTGTATGGACATTGTAGTTCCAGTAAGAACAGTACGTTGCTATGCTAACAACAAGCCATGGATTACAAGTGACATCAAGGGTCTTTTGAAGCAGAAGAAAAGGGCTTTTAAAGGCGGTGATCAGCATGAGCTCAAGCGCGTGCAGAAGGAACTCCAAGTCCAGCTCAGGGCGGCGAAGAAGCAGTACAGGAGAAAGCTGGAGCAGAAGTTGCAGAATAACAGCATGAAGAAAGTGTGGGATGGGATGAAGATCATCACTGGCTGCAGCTCGAAGCGGGGTGCCACCATCGAGAGAAATGTGGAGAGAGCAAACCAGATGAACAACTTCTTTAACAGGTTTGACCACCCTAACTCACTCTCACCTCGGAGTACTGCATCCTCCACCCCTCCTTCTGCTGATACCAGCATAGGAGAGAGTCTACCCCCCACCCACAATTACAACAGCCCAGGTAAGCAGAGAGCTGAGAAGACTTCGTGCCAGCAAAACAGTGGGTCCAGATGGAGTATCGGCACGACTGTTGAAGGCCTGTGCGTTGGAGCTGGGGAGTCCTCTACAGCGCATCTTCAACCTGAGCCTGGAACAGGGGAGAGTCCCAAAACTTTGGAAAACATCTTGCATCACCCCAGTCCCAAAGGTATCATGTCCTAGTGAGGTGAATGACTTCCGGCCTGTCACTCTGACGTCACATGTGATGAAGACCATGGAGCGGCTGCTGCTTCACCACCTGAGGCCACAGGTCCGCCACGTCCTTGACAGTCTGCAGTTCGCATACCAGGAGAAGGTGGGAGCGGAGGATGCCATCATCTACATGCTACACCGATCCCTCTACCACTTGGACAGAGGCAGTGGTGCTGTAAGAATTATGTTTCTGGACTTCTCTAGCGCCTTCAGCACCATCCAACCTCTGTTCCTTAGGGACAAGCTGACAGAGATGGGAGTAGATTCATACCTGGTGGCATGGATCGTGGACTATCTTACAGACAGACCTCAGTATGTGCATCTCGGGAACTGCAGGTCTGACATTGTGGTCAGCAACACAGGAGCGCCGTAGGGGACTGTACTTTCTCCGGTCCTGTTCAGCCTATATACATCGGACTTCCAATACAACTCAGAGTCCTGCCACGTGCAAAAGTTCGCTGACGACACTGCTATTGTGGGCTGCATCAGGAGTGGGCAGGAGGAGGAGTATAGGAACCTAATCAAGGACTTTGTTAAATGGTGCGACTCAAACCACCTACAACTGAACACCAGCAAAATCAGGAGCTGGTCGTGGATTTTAGGAGGACCAGGCCCCTCCTGGACCCCATGATCATCAGAGGTGACTGTGTGCAGAGGGTGCATACCTATAAATACCTGGGAGTGCAGCTGGGTGATAAACTGGACTGGACTGCCAATACTGATGCTCTGTGTAAGAAAGGACAAAGCCGACTATACTTCCTTAGAAGGCTGGCGTCCTTCAACATCTTCAATAAGATGCTGCAGATGTTCTATCAGATGGTTGTGGTGAGTGCCCTCTTCTACGCAGTGGTGTGCTGGGGAGGCAGCATAAAGAAGAAGGACGACTCACACCTGGACAAACTGGTGAGGAAGGCAGGCTCTATTGTAGGCATGGAGCTGGACAGTTTGACATCTGTGGCAGAGCGACGGGCGCTGAGCAGGCTCCTGTCAATCATGGAGAATCCACTGCATCCACTGAACAGTATCATCTCCTGACAGAGGAGCAGCTTCAGCGACAGACTGCTGTCAATGTCCTGCTCCACTGACAGACTGAGGAGATCGTTCCTCCCCCACACTATGCGACTCTTCAGTTCCACCCCGGGGGGTAAACGTTAACATTATACAAAATTATTGTCTGTTTTACCTGCATTTTTATTACTCTTTAATTTAATATTGTTTTTTTATCAGTATGTTGCTGCTGGAGTATGTGAATTTCCCCTTGGGATTAATAAAGTATCTATCTATCTATCTATCTATCTATCTATCTATCTATCTATCTATCTATCTATCTATCTATCTATCTATCTATCTATCTATCTATCTATCTATCTATCTATCGGTCTTAAGGTCACATGACCACATAGCAGAATAAGCAAATTCAATAACCAATGTAAGAATTTCGTTTAAATAAAAGTTTAAATCCTCCTGTGCCATTCAGTCCATTGGGCGGCAAGTTGTCTCCATCATGACTGGTTCTGTGTGCTGTTCTCTGCCTCGTCCCATGCAACGTCAACAGTCCACTAGTCATCTATGAATGTTCTCTGCCTCGTGATTTTCGGCTGTTCCTGCTTCTTTCCTGTTCCTGCTGGTTTCCACAGCAAGGCCACCTTCAGTATCCGATGTGTTGCATTGGCAGAACATGCCCAGCGAATCGGAACCTTCGTCCATTGATCACTGTGGAGAGCAGGCGGCAGTCCATCGGGCGATATATCTCAATACAGGAACGGAAAAAAAAATTTGTAAAACTATCAGCAACATGTTTTCTGTAATAGTCCTTTTGAATACCCAGTTAGCCAATGGGATGGTTTTAATTTTGTGCTCTGATGCCAGTTTTGGCTCGTGTTTGATTGTTATTCAAAGGTATACAATTTTTTAGCAATTATATATAAGACGACTCTCCATCACTCACTATACCACCTGGAAGTAGTTTTATTTTAAATCTAAATACTTTTAAGTTGTCTTTATAAGATTATCAATTGCAAGTTTCAGTTGCTTTGACCAACAGTAGGGGATGCTGCAGTACTTTCAGAAATCCCCCTTCCTGCACTTATGGTTTCATTTACCAAAGATAAATTAATTGTTCACATATCCATTAATTATTTGCAAGCCTTTTTAAACACTAATGCATTTCCTTCTATTTTATCAGCTTATATATTTGTAGATAAGGCTACTTACTTTTCCATACTGCATGAAGGTATTTTGTCTGTCCATTTATTTTCTGAACATACTTATTGTATTTTAAGGTTGACATGATCCATATCCTTTCCCAGCAGCCTCAGGTTTAAAGTAGGATCCAACTCTGGACTGGGCACTGACTTACTTACTCATTCTTGATTAATTACAGTCATTAGAAATCAAGCTACCTAAATTACATCTGGCCATTTGTTCATGGACTCTTTCATCCATCAATCCATTCTTTCATTTATTTTGTACTCACACTTTCGCTACAATATTGATAAGAAGTGAGAGTTTTTCATTAGCATCTGGTGTAAAGCAGGACCCAAATCTGGACTGGGCATGAGTGTAGCACAAGACAGAGCCACACTCACTAAGAGTCACAAAACACTCATCTGACTAAATAAAGTCCATCCATCGTTCTATTCGGCAAATTAATCCATCCATCTATAGAGCTATGAATCGATTCTTAATTTTACGAACCCAAGCACTCAGTCAAATTAACATTTTTGTTCATCTGTTGTAATCTTAATAAATGTGTCTATTTTTTTAAAAGAATCCAGTCACTGCTGAAGAGGCCAGAGGCTCCCATTTATGAAACAACTGTTGATGAAGGAAAACTTTCATCCTTAATGAAGACCATAATTAAGATGTCAAATGGTTTTTCGAAGCAAGGGAGCTGTGTCAGGAAAGCACTTTTGTCCTGTAAGTTAAACTAACAATACTCATTTTTTATATGTCTTGGCATAGTGTTACAGCAAAGGTTTTTTCCCCCTGGCTTGTATTTATTTTCTGCTTTATAGTTGTTTTTATGGTGATAGATTGCTCTTGTTTTTAAGTTATTTCTGAGAGTTTTGTTTATTACTTGTTAATTCTGCTCTGTTCCATCTGTTCTGTGGGTGGAACTCCAACAGATGGGGCCACCCTGACTTCACTGCTGCTGGGTCCTTCCTCTGGCTGTTAGGGTCCTCTAAAGAAAAGGACCAAGTGGTGGATCACTGGATGGTGTGGGAGTCCTTTTTGTGTACACAATGCTTTCTTTTTGGTTTGATTAATTTTTCTTGTCTTTGGTTAAATGTATTGGGACTTGTTCACCTCTGACTGTTTTTTGAAGATTCCTTTTTGCTCCTTTAAGCATTTTGCACTATTTTTTATGTTTTTTTTCCTCTTTTTAAAAAAAATAAATCTCCAATTTATAAATAGACTGTGTAGGACTTATTTCTAAAACCCAAAGTCTGATAGCTTATCTCCCTTGTAAGGCATTTTTGAGTTATATTTTGGAACTTTCTATATATTTTTAGCTTTTATAGCAATTTTTGAACTGTGTAGGCCGAAGCCAGCAGGTAGTATTATGGGACTGTCTGTTTCTAGGGTAGACCTCTTCTAGTCAGGTCTGTGAAAATCCTGGTCTTGTTATGGTCATGTGGAGGCCTTCTATACCCATTTCACATGTTTGAGAGTCCTTCTCACAACACTAACACTTTTGTAAACAGAATCAGATACTTGACAATCACACAACTGCAATAACAAGTCATTTAAGTAACTGCCAGTCATTGCTAATTGCTTTATAACTTCTTACATGTTGTGCTACCTGTTTAAGACAGGTTAAAATCTGAATAATCAACGTAGACTTCAGCATTACCATTTGCATTGCATTCCATGTGATTATTCAGCACTTCTGGGTCAGGTGAAAACTCCTCTTTTTCATCCCAGAAGTATGTCATTCCCTCTGTCGCCGTGACTAAGACATACTTCCGGTTTATAGGTGAAACCAAAGTCTCTGGGCCTTCCTGCAGCATCCCCTGGAGGCCCCCATGGTATCCAGAAGGGCTGTGATGAAAAACTCCACTGTCCATGATACCCTGCTGGAACTCGGGGCACCTCTATGTTGCAGGCAGGGCTCCACCTGGCAGCCTGGGGGTATTGGCCGGGATAAAAGGCCGGCCATGTCCCACAGGGGTTTCACCAAGCCACTAACTCCAGACATCATCCTTTAACTACAGTCCTGGATTCAAATAGCTGTCTTTATTTAACACAATATCTTCAAGTCAGGCTCCTTCCACAATTCACAACGAAATTTCTTTTCTTTTTTCTTCCTCCATTCCTCCCAGGTGAGCTTTGTCCACTTCCTCTACCTGGGTGAGGCAGAGGACTGGTAGTACTTCCATTGTGTCAGCGCTGTAGTGAGGAGCCTCTTCCAGCTGAGATGGATCCTTCATCCATCAGGAAAGCCCCCCCCACTCACCCCTTATATAACATCCTCCCCACTAAGGACCTCAGCAGGGGTGCCCTTCAGAATTACAATTCCCATGTAACCCTTAAAGAGAGATGCTGCCACCCAGTGTACTGATGGAACATATGGCCCTGGATCAAGAAGTCTCAGCAGGTTCTCCACTTCCTTTGAATAAGATAAGCCTAAACCTCCCACCATTCTCACAACATTCTCCAGGGACACCATCAAGCATTCTGCAGTGCCTCTTTCTGTAATGTCCTGCAACATTGAGTGTACATGGCAGAAAAGCTCCTTGGGACCTTGCTGCCCTCCATTAAGGACACTTTATAAAGCGTTACATCTGCCAAGCCTATAGCATTGTGAAGGACCACTCCCACCCCTCCCACCGTTTCTTTGTCCCACTTTCATCTGGTAGATGGTACTGTAGAATCAGAACCCGTTTCTGCAACAGCTTCTACCCCTTGGCCATCCAGACACTGAACTCTGTGTTGCCCCATAAATAACTATACGTAGTACAATCGTTACACTTGTTACTACTGTTGTGTTTTAGTATTACTTGTTGTTATTATTTAATTATTTATTACTATCTATTTCAAATTACTACTATCTATTCATGTATCTATTATTTTTATTTATTTATCTGTTTATAGTATAGTATAGTAGGTTACCTGTCTTGCACTTATCTTGTGTTAAGTATATATTACACCGCAGTCCAGGTGGACGTTATTTCGTGCCACTGTAGGCTACGTATGGATGGTATGACAATAAAGCCACTTGACTTGAGGCAGTCATCCCCTGCCCTTCCATTATATCCTTCTGACTGAGAAAGGGAACACCAAGTCAGGACACTCATCCCTCAATGTTCTCGATCCATTATGAGGGCCTCCCAGCCGAATAACCAATTCTTCATCCCAGCCAGAATCCTTGTCCTGCCATTGCAGTGTACAATAAAAATGTCTGATATTCCCTTATCTTTCATAATACACATGCCATCCATGTCATAATGCGGACATAAATGCACAGCAAATGAATAGTTTGTATTTACACTTTAACAATTTCACTTATATTTGTGCTGTTTTTTCATATACTTTAATTTCTTTGAAACAGATGCAACTACAATCACATTGGATCCATCCACTGCAAACGAGCATCTGATTCTATCCGAAGATCGAACGATTGTGCGGTACACAGATGAGACACTTAAGGCTCCCTATGGTCCCAAACGATTCGATGATACTTTGTATGTTATGGGCTCTGAAGGGTTCAATTTTGGCCGTCACTACTGGGAAGTTATCACCCGAAGCAAAACAGACTGGGAGATTGGTTTGGCATATGCTTCTTTACCCAGGAAAGGGAAAACCTGGTTGGGAAGAAATAACATTTCGTGGTCTCTGGAATGTAACGGAGACCGCTGTATGGTCTGGCACAATAACATCTCCATAAGAGTGAGTATTAACTACAAGCTAGAACGAGTTGGCGTTTATCTGGATTACACAGGAGGGACGATAGCTTTTTACGATGCTGAAAAGATATCTCTCCTGCATTCCTTTCACAATAAATTCACTGAAGCAATTTATCCTGTACTAAATCCTTGCAACAGTAAAGGAGGAAACTTTGCTCCTTTAACAGTTCTGCAGCTCAAGGGCCTTCTGTAGAAAAGTGTGGATTACATTACACGTTCCTCCAAAGCTGAGACTTACAATAGCCTCAGATACGAATCAGGTGCTTCTGCGCTGCGTTAAATGTTATCAGAGGAGTCAAAAATGAACTCTCGCCTATTCCGTTTGACTTCTCTGTATCCTCATGCGGCACTTGGTGTCACTGCTCTACTGCCAAGTTGTTTGCCAGCTTATGGAAAAGTCACCTCAGATAAAGGAGCACTGGAATCATCAGGTTGAAGGGTCCTTTCATCAGACTGGCCGTCGTAGCACTGACTCAGCTGTGGAATTGCCAGTAGACAGAGGAGGATTGTTGGTCTCTAGGACTCTGATGGTGTCTGTCTTGTCTCTGACTCCTCTTCTACAACCTGGCTGTGGTTCTACAATTAACTGATGGATAGATATTGTTGTTTTTCATTTATGTTAATTGGTTTCCTATTTGACTTTAATCTATTTGAACAACTCTGTCTCCTTATATGTGATAGTTCTGTATTTAATGAGTGGCAGTTTATCCTGTAGTTTCTATTGGACTGTTGTATTTCTGAGGTGGCCATGAGAGATTGGCCATCTTGCTCTGTGAAGGGGAATACTTGTGTTCTGTTTTGTGTGTTGTATTTACCATTTTGTTGACACCCATTGCACACCCAATCTACGCCTCTCTCTTTCAATTGTCTTTCCCAAGATTCTTTCCATTTTTTCACTACAAGGGTTTTTTTTCTTGTTTTCTTAGGGAGTCAAGGCGGGGTGGCTGTCAAAAAACAGGGCCTGTTAAAGCCCACTGAGGCATTCATTGTGTGCTTTTGGGCTATGCAAGAAATAAACTGTTGTTATTGAACTTTTATTTGCTTTTTTTCAATTTTTGTAACTCATTTTAATTAAGTATATAAAATGTATTAGAAGTGATGGAATATATATACAGTATATATGGTAAGAAAGGTGCTATATTGCGCCCAACCCAACATAGATTGTTTGTTTTTACATGTGCCTCCCGTGTCCAATCTTTTATTTTTCTTCAGCTGGAGGGCACGTCTTCCCCGTAATTCCTCCAGCCACAACACAGTCCCAAGCACAAATAAACACACAAGCACTATTCTATCTCTTCCTCCATCACTCCTCCTTAGCAAGCTTCGTCCTCCTCCTCCTGACTCTGGCCGCTGAGTGGTGGTTGCTGGCTCCATTTTATCAGGCACCCGGAAGTGCTCCAGGTGGTTGATTGCCATCATCCGGCTGCACTTCCGGGTGTGGCAAAACCAGTGCCCAAAAGGGGCCAGCCGCTCCTCTTGCAGCACCCCCTGGTGGTGCCTGTGGAACCCCACAGAGCTGCACAGAACTCCAACTCCCATGAAGCCTTGGGGGAGTCCGAGGCACCGCTGCAACCCAGGGAGGCTGCCATCTAGTGTCCAGGGGGAGATACTGGGCTTCCCACCCCTGTCCCCCTGGCAGATGTGGTGAAGGGGCGTCCCGGCCAGACATGGGCCCTGGCCATCTGTCACAATATATATATATATTGTAATAAATCAAGAGACACAAGACAAGTAAAGAGTTGGGGAATCTCCCAATATACTGGTCGTAAGTTCCAGTTCAAGGTTGCCACATTGAAAGTTGCACAATAAATACACATTTGACAACAGAGTATGGGTTCCTGGAGCTTTTATAGAGGCTTAATGAAAACAGAAAATAGGCTGACAGCAATGACGGGGTATGGAGAATAGTCGGAGATGACGTCAGGAGGAAGCTGAAGATGTGATGAACTTAGTGGAGCGATATGGCGTTATTCTTCGGGGAAGATCTGGGCCGTTTCTTACGGTAAGGCTTTTTATTCTGTTGTTTTCCTGTGGGTGTGAAGGAGAAGAGAACATTAGTGCCGCATCCTGAATCCCTGTTTCTTGTGGTTTCACACGTGATCAGGCCATTCGGGTGTTCCCTAATCACACATGTGTGACAATATATACAGTATATACAGTAACGGCGCACTGCATGATAATGTGCAGTGAATACACTTGACTTGAGCATTCCTCATTTTTATCCTCTTTTTCTGTACATTTAGCATTCGTTTGCTCAGAGGTTGATACGCCTGCTGTTTCTTGAGCAGCTCTTCTTTTCTCCATCCTAGTGGCTCGCTTCTTCTCTTCTTTGGTCGGCATCTTCTCACCTTAAAACTAATTAAGTCAGTGTTTGTGTTGCAATTACTTAGAATGTTTTCCTTAATTTTTCACTTAAGCTGGCACTTAAGTCTTCAATCTGCCTCAAGAATGATTTAAGATATGAAGAAATAGGGGAAGTGATGGCGAAGGTGGTAGGGATGAGAACGGCGCACATACACATGCCCTGCTGGCTGCTGCCAAGGGTTGATTCTACAATAAAATAAAATAAAAATAAAAAGAGGAATAACCTTGGAGGTCAATCATCACCCAAAAGCGGATAATAGACATCACGTAGTATATGTGTACCAAATTTAAGTTCAATAGTTCAAACGGTTTGCGAGCTGCAGGTGATTTAAAATCCTGGACAGACAAACGGACAGCCATGGTAGCGTATTATATAAGAAGATATAGGGGTATATATATACCTGAAAGTTCTTTATATTAAAATTTTACTCTATTAAAGAACTTGTTGATTCCTGGATTAGAGATCAATTGATTTCAGAAACTCAATTAAATCTGCGGGCGGCATGGTGGCTCAGTGGGTAGCGCTGCGGCCTCGCAGTTAGGGGACCTGGGTTCGCTTCCCGGGTCCTCCCTGCGTGGAGTTTGCATGTTCTCCCCGTGTCTGCATGGGTTTCCTTCGGGTGCTCCGGTTTCCTCCCACAGTCCAAAGACATGCAGGTTAAGTGCATTTGCAATCCGAAATTGTCCCTAGTGTATGCTTGGTGTGTGTGTGTGTGCCCTGCGGTGGGCTGGCACCCTGCCCGGGGTTTGTTTCCTGCCTTGTGCTGGGATTGGCTTCAGCAGACCCCCGTGACCCCGTAGTTAGGATATAGCGGGTTGGATGATGGATGGAATTAAATCTGCTCCTGCTTAAAATAAAAGTACTTGTTGATGGTTTGACCCACAAGGGGGCATGACTGAGCCCCAAATCCCACACACACAATCAAACCTGAGACAGTTCTACATTCAAATAAAAGTTATTTTATCAATTACAGTACCTTGTTTTACTCTACAAAGTCCAAATACCACAATGACAAATAATAAACGGTCTTTCTCTTCTCCTTGTGCTCCCCCAAGATGAGTATTGCCCTCTTCCTCCTGAATGTGACTCACTGATGAAGATGAGGAGTATTTGCGGTGACACAACACTGCATGCTGGAAGCACTTCTAGATTAAGCAGAAGCCCCTCAAAGCAGGAACATCACTCCCCTGCAGCTCCCCCTGGTGGCACCCATGTACCCCAACAGGGCTGACCATTTGGACTACCACTCCCAGTATGCCATGCGGGTGTACTAATGGGAGAACTGTGAGGGGAATGCTGGCCCCCAGTGTACAGTATTGGGGAAATATATAACCCCAGGAAGCAGACATCCTCTGCCTTTCTGCCATGGCTTCCCAACTGGGAAATGTGCCAACCCAGCCAGAATACCCATCCATCCATTTTCTATAATTATGGCATCCCGGCCCGGGTACAAAACAGTGAAATTGAAGCATAAAACAAATAAACAATTGGAGATATGGATATTGCACAGCCGTGAAGTGGTCCTGAGCAGCAGGGTCTCACTTTTTTTAATAACATTTAAATCCATATGGTTGAATTTTCTCAGGTAACGTCAGAGGGTATCACAAAGATTTCATGCCAATCAAGACAGACTAGGCCTTAGCATCCCATTGTTTGTTTGATTTTTGTGAAATGAACTTGCTTGTTTCGCGAGTCATTAGATAAGGAAGGACAGACATTATTAGTGAGGTAAGTGCATAACTAAAACATCTTTACTTATGTTTGATATAATTAATGGTAAAGTCAAGCCATCTTAAGCACTGTTGCTTGAGATGATAAAGCGGGTGCCAACAAGCCTTGTTTTGGGTCCTAGTGGAACTTGGCGTTAGAGGAAACGTTGTATAAACAGTTGTGACGGATGCTTATTCCATCTCTTTTCATTTTAATTGTACAAAACCTTGCATCCTTTAGTTTTTGAGTCTAACTGAGTAATCACTTTACCATCCTTTGTATTTAAATAAGCCCAGCAGAACCATTTTTTGGGGGCCATTGTCAGATTATCGTGGCCATGACCTAACTGCCTGCCTTTTTTCCTCTTGTTGCTTTTCTTCGCTTGACAACTTCAGTACATTGAAATTCTACTTGCCATCCGTAAAATTGTACACATCGGTTGTTTTCATCTCCTTCCTCTTGGCATACAATGTAAGTCTCTCTCCTTTTTCAGAAAGGTCATTTTTAGTAATGAATTTGCATTATTCTGCGTTGTCCTTTTTGCAAATTCAATTTTGAAGTCGTACTGCTGTACAAATTACATCCATCTTGCCAATTGACTTGCTAGGTTTTTAAATTTAAATAATCATTTGAAAGCAGAATGAGTTGTACATTCTGTGAATGGTCTATCATACAAATTACAAGGAGAATGTTCTTTATTACTCCTGGCAATTGTTTCGTTATTGCACAGTAATTTAGTCCGGCCTCAGATAATGCATGACTGCAGAAGCAAATGACTCTTTTCTGTCCATCTTGCATTTTTAAAAAGATGCCTTGTACCATCTGTGCACTGATGTGTGGGTCAAGGGTAAAAGCATGCGGGAACCGAGGGAGAGGATAGTACTGGAGGATTAATGAAGGGATCAGTGAAAACCTGAAAGCAGGCCCATAGCATGCAAATTTGCATGGCGTTGTGATTCTGCACCCATTTTCTGAACAGGTCAATGCAGGGCATTGCACAGTAGGCTGACTCAATTCAGTTTCATTCACATGTACCATCACAAAATGGAAATTTGTTTTTTCAGCAGGATGCTTATAGGGTCACAGCTCACAAAAACTCAGCAATCCAGTGTAACCGTGTCCAAATAAAATATTATTAAAAATAATATGCTGTAACAGATGGCCAGAATGCTTGTCCGGCTGGGACGCCCCTATATTAAAAGGACCAGAGGAGAGGCTGCATTCTAGGCATTACCGTCCCCTGGACACTAGGGGGCAGCCACCCTGGCTTGCTGTACGAGCACAGGTTTGAAGCTTGAAAGCCAAGAGTGGCGTTTGGGTGTGGCGAGTGCGGCGACCTCCCCAGGTTAAGAGGGCCCCGCTTTTGAGCTCCGAGTGTCCTATTCGAGCGGATTTGTCAAGTTATATTCTCCAGGTATATTTTGATAAAGTCCGTGTGTTATCTTGCAAAAATTTAGCTGAATGCTGTAATGGGAAAGAAAATCCTGTGTATGTTAAAATTATTTTTATTAAATTCCCATGGAGGTTTATACAGTCCACACATACCGGTAACAGCGTTTGACGTAACCAGCCCACATGGGGTTGGTCAGCTAGGCCTCACACACCCCTAAGGCCGCCTCTGTTGAAAGCTCGTGGCCACCACCAGAGGGCGCTTCGACTTGGTTGGAGCAGTGGCGTAGCTACAGTTCATGCCGCTCGGGGCAGGGTGGTGCTTCAATTTGCAGCTCTCCGACATATCTGTTAATCTATCAAACAAGGTTGATAACCAGAAGATCAAAGAAAACTGATTGTCAAAACCAAAGGCAAACCGCAAAAATGATTGTCAAAGCGTAAAAAGCAGAATGTAAGTCGCATTTAATTGCTATATTTTTATCCAAATCTTGGAAAGAAAAGAAAGTCCTGTTGTGAACTTTATTCCGTCTCATATGATGGTGTCACCAATAAAGCTCCCCCAAAAGAGCATGGTAACATGTTAAAATGTTCATGTCCAATAACAAAAACAAAATAGTATCAAAAACAATGCTAACAATTATTAACTTGTAAGTAAAGTAATAAATCTCAAAACAGATAGCAGAATTAGATTCCTTGGGTTGAGAAACCCCCAAAACAAATTGGTTTCAATATTTATCTGTAAATAAAAACCCAGGGAATAATAAAGAAGATTGCAAATCGTCAAATCTTCTAGCTTTAGAAAATCGTAAGGTACTCCCGGACCACAAGGTTGTCCTGAAGAGAACTACAAGATTTAAATAGATGCTTAATAACAATAAATTCTATGAATTTTTGCATATTAACTGAATCAAATTATTACTGGACAGGAGGTGATGAGACCACCAAATCAAACAATGACCTGGAATGTTTCAATTGAAAATTTTGGTAGGTAAGTGGTTGAGACACCCAACAATAAGATATTTGTATGGCCAAGCCCAATGAAGCATCACAGTTTATTTTTTCTTTCCATTTCTTATGAACACGAATCTCTAAAGTTGTCCTTATGTTGTCTTTGGGTTTAATGAAGGTACAATTTTCTAACTTCTCTGTTATATTTTCTGCTGCTTTTTATTCCAACACAATCTATTACATCTACTGAATTTCACAATGTTAAAGTATTTGTACTTCTTTTATCTTCCATGTAGGCACCATCTGTGCCTTGAAATGTTATGTTAGATACGAGTGGAATCATTGTGAGTCGTTCTTCTAAAAAGTCTGTTCATGCCTCAGTTGTAACTCACCTTAATGTTCCTTTTGCTTTAATTAAACTGTCAGTTTTCAATCGGCACTTCCTCTTTCTTTGATTATGTTCACCACTTCGAGTCTCCTGAGCTCCTACACTTTCTTCTTTCAACCAGCCACAGAATTCTCTTTTCATTTCCTAGGCAACAAATAAAGAACAACAGTGACGTGATGTTTAGTGAGCTTGCACACACATTGCCTGCCTGCAAAGAATTAAAGAAACAGGATTAACTGGATTGGTTTCTAAGAGATGATGGAGAATTTCAAGAACAATATCTGGTTTTTGCAATTTTAGCCCACTACATTAAAATAAGTTCTTTGGACAACCAGTTAAAGAGATAAGATTGGTTGAATGGTAACAAATTGGGTAGCATTGTTGCATGAAACAGATTTGGTCCTAGTTTGACATATGGACTTTGTATGCTCTTGGCATATTCATTTTTTAAATCAGGGGAAAATTAAGGAGAAGAGAAACATTAAAGTCGTCAGGGATCTGCAGCCTCTTGTAACATCACTGTATAGAAGATAGGCCCCCCACTACAGACATTTATTAATCTAACCTGCTATGGAAAAGAGATGATCCGCTGTAGCAACCCCTAACAGGAGCAGCCAGAAGAAGAAGATCAGTCTAACCTGCATGTCTTTCCCATGAGGAAGAAATGGAACTCCAAGAATAAAGTCACGTTTACATGGTGAAAATTAAGAAGCTGCTCATTTTCCATCCATCCATCCATCTTCCAACCCGCTGAATCCGAACACAGGGTCACGGGGGTCTGCTGGAGCCAATCCCAGGGCACAAGGCAGGAACCAATCCCGGGCTGGGTGCCAACCCACCGCAGGACACGCACAAACACACCCACGCACCAAGCACACACTAGGGCCAATTTAGAATCACCAATCCACCTAACCTGCATGTCTTTGGACTGTGGGATGATACCGGAGCGCCCGGAGGAAACCCACGCAGACACGGGGAGAACATGCAAACTCCACGCAGGGAGGACCCGGGAAGCGAACCCAGGTCCCCAGATCTCCCAACTGCGAGGCAGCTGCGCTACCCACTGCGCCACCGTGCCTCCCGCTGCTCATTTTGCACAGCAAAATATCAAGCAAACCAGAAGTAACAATAAACACTTCACTTGTGTGTCATGGATTTCTTCCAATGGCCAGAAACAATCATCATGAAGTGGTGGCAAGAGCTATGCTGGTGCACCACCGTCATACAGTTGCTAGGTGATTTGTTGATCTAGTAAACCTCTGTGAGCACAATGCCTATAGAAAAGAACATGAAAATGACACGTTACTTGGCACAGAGAGAACGCGCTTCACCTAGGACACTCTACTGAAAATGGCAAGCTATGGCCAGACTGTGAACATATCTGGTAAATTTAATTTCACTGTATGATTTTACAAGCAGGTCTTGGTCTACTTTGCTTCCTCTGTTTTATAAACAAATATCTGTGTTGCTGGGATGTGGCACAGTAGTAACGGTTTCCTCAGGCTTTTCCGGTTTCCTCCCACAGTCCAAAGCCATGCAGTTAGGGTGAATTACTGACACTAATGTGTGTGTTTGGTGTGTGTGTGTGTGTGTTCGCCCTGTGATGGACTTGGGCCTTGTCCAGGGATAGGCTCCAGCCATTCCAGATGCCTGTACTTCTAAAATGTCAAAAGCAAAGCTTAACTATTGCTTGTTACGGTTCTTCTTTCATGTCAAAGTTTTACTAGAGTAGGATCTTTGTATAAAATTACACTTTATGATAAATAACCATGTACCTAAAGCTAAGCACATTCAGGTCCAGCAAGGGTAGCAAGGGGTTCTTACACTGTGGTCTGAATGTGGATCCCAATGACCCAGAGTGGTGACAGGGAGACTGTGCTGCAAGAATGGCATCACCCTTCAGATGAGACGTAAAACCGAAGTCCTGACTCTCTGTGGTCATTAAAGATTCCTGCATGTCCTTCATAAGGAGCAGGGTGTGCCCTGATGTCCACGCTAAATTGCCCTCCATAGTGCAGTCATTCTGGCCCCCTTATAATCCCCCGTCTCTCTCTCTCACCACTTCACCACCTAATAGCTAATGTGTGGTGAGCATACTGGCATAAAAATGGCTGCCATCACATCATCCAGGAGGATGCTGCACATTGGTGGTGGTTGAAGATCTTTGAGTAGTGAAAAAAGCACTATACAGTCGTATGAAAAAGTTTGGGAACCCCTCTTAATTCTCTGGATTTTTGTTTATCATTGGCTGAGCTTTCAAAGTAGCAACTTCCTTTTAATATATGACATGCCTTATGGAAACAGTAGTATTTCAGCAAGTGACATTAAGTTAATTGGATTAACAGAAAATATGCAATATGCAGCATAACAAAATTAGACAGGTACATAAATTTGGGCACTCCAAGAGTGATATGACATCAATACTTAGTTGAGCCTCCTTTTGCAAATATAACAGCCTCTAGACACCTCCTATAGCCTTTGATGAGTGTCTGGGTTCTGCATGGAGGTATTTTTGACCATTCTTCCATACAAAATCTCTCCAGTTCAGTTAAATTTGATGGCTGCCAAGCATGGACAGCCTGCTTCAAATCATCCCATAGATTTTCAATGATATTCAAGTCAGGGGACTATGACGGCCATTCCAGAACATTGTACTTCTCCCTCTGCATGAATGCCTTTCTAGATTTCAAACTGTGTTGGAATATCCAACCCCTGCGTAACTTCAACTTTGTGACTGATGCTTGAACATTATCCTGAAGAATTTGTTGATATTGGGTTGAATTCATCCAACCCTTAACTTTAACAAGGGCCCCAGTCCCTGGACTAGCCACACAGCCCCACAGCATGATGGAACCTCCACCAAATTTGATAGTAGGTAGCAGGTGTTTTTCTTGAATGCGGTGTTCTTCTTCCGTCATGCAAAATGCTTTTTCTTATGACCAAATAACTCAATTTTTGTCTCATCAGTCCAAAGCACTTTGTTCCAAAATGAATCTGGCTTGTCTAAATGAGCATTGGCATACAACAAGCGACTCTGTTTGTGGTGTGAGTGCAGAAAGGGCTTCTTTCTCATCACCCTGCCAAACAGATGTTCTTTGTGCAAATTGCACTGAATTGTAGAACGATGTACAGATACACCATCTGCAGCAAGATGTTCTTGCAGGTCTTTGGAGATGATCTGTAGATTGTCTGTAACCATTCTCACAATCCTGCATATATGACAATCCTGTATTTTTCTTGGTCCTGCCAGACCTGCTGGGTTTAACAGCAACTGTGCCTGCGGCCTTCCATTTTCTGATTCCATTCCTTATAGTTGAAACTGACAGTTTAAAGCTCTGAGATAGCTTTTTGTAGCCTTCCCCTAAACCATGAGACTGAACAATCTTTGTTTTCAGATCTTTTGAGAGTTGCTTTGAGGATCCCATGCTGTCACTCTTCAGAGGAGAGTCAAAGGGAAGCACAACTTGCAACTGACCACCTTAAATACCTTTATATCTCGTGATTGGACATACCTGTCTATGAAGTTCAAGGCTTAACGAGCTAATCCAACCAATTTGATGTTACAAGTAATCAGTATTGAGCAGTTCCATGCATTCAAATCAGCAAAATTACAAGGGGACCCACATTTTTGCACAGCTAGTTTTTCACATTTGATTTAATTTCATACAACTAAATACTGCTTCACTAAAAATCTTTGTTCGGAAAACACCCCAGTTCTCAGTTCCTAGGAAATGAAAGACATACCACTGTTATCTTTTTTGTTGAAAGTAGAATAAATTATTATGCAGGCTGAGAGGGGTTCCCAAACTTTTTCATATGACTGTATATGTAAAGAATTATTATTATTATTATTTACTTTGTATAATAATTTTTCAGACTAAACCTGGAATATCTCTTAGATAGTAGTGCTTGGTGTGTGTGTGTGTGTGTGTGTGTGTGTGTGCCCTGCGGTGGGCTGGCGCCCTGCCCGGGATTTGTTCCTGCCTTGTGCCCTGCGCTGGCTAGGATTGGCTCCAGTAGAACCCCTGTGACCTTGTGTTAGGATATAGCGAGTTGGAGAATGACTGACTAGCAATAAGAGTTCGTTTATGAGTTGTTATTACAATGTCTCTAAGAGATAGGGCCTATCCCAAAAGTTCGAACATCCAACATCATTCTGTCGCATAAGAAGTGTGGAGTCACATCTGGCTAATGAGTCTCAGCTAACTTACATTCAGTCGTTGTACTTTTTACATTGCAAGAGGAACATTTGAATCAGCTGGATGGAAATGAAGGTTCAATGACTTGGTATCATTGAAAGTAACCTGAGAAAAACATCAGCTGAATCATTAGAATTACAAATAAAATTAGACTTTGTGGATGGCCAAAAAGAGTTACTTGCAGAAATATTAAAAGGTATTTTGAACTTATTATACAACCAGTCAGGATGTACCTGTATATAGAGAAGAAGAAGGACTAGGAAGTGAAAGTCAACAAAATGCAATGTCAGAACCAGGAAAGCTTTACAAATCTTTTTGTCATTTACAAATGTACGCTTGTCCATTCTGTGAATTTCCCATTGGGATTAATAAAGTATCTATCTATCTATCTATCTATCTATCTATCTATCTATCTATCTATCTATCTATCTATCTATCTATCTATCTATCTATCTATCTATCTATCTATCTATCTATCTATCTATCTATCTATCTATCTATCTATCTATCTATCTATCTATCTATCTTCCTGCTTCCAACACATCATCTTCAAGATCAGCCCCCTTCCCTTGACAGATGCCACTGTAATGAGATAATCAATGTTACTCAATTTACCTGTCAGTGGTTTTAATGTAGTAGCTAATCAGTGTGATGACAATCAAAGAAAGTTAAAAGGCTGGCAGTGATGGTTAGTAGTTAAGGCTTTGGACTTTAAACCCTGAGGGTATGGGTTCAAACCGTGCTACTGACATGTGCACGTCACTTCACCTGCCTGTGTTCCAAATGGAAAAAACATAATAAATATAACCAATTGTATCTTAAATGTTATAAGTGACCTTGGTTAAAGGGTTCAGCCAAACAAGTAATTACTGTATAAAAGATGACCTGCTAACTCAGATGTCTTAGATGGTACTGGAAGGCCACCATGTTCACTACAACCAATCCCATATTTAGCTCTTAATAAAATCCATTATGTAATTCTATGGCTTGTCAGCATTGTCATTCTCAAACACACACCAATCAAACGCGTTCGCATGCGTTTTAATAACCCAGCTATTCACTGGAACTTGGTTTCAAAAATACCCTTATCACATTTAGAGAAGCCAGAATATTGTTCTCTAAGAAACCAGGTCAACACATGAAGATTAACTTGGTTATGTGGTCATGTAAACCCTTAACAAGGCTGCAGTTAAGGACGTCTTTGTCTGCACATGCCTATTGCATTCTGTTAGCCGGTGCTTGCATCCAGCAACCGTGGATAGAAAATGGTGAAAACGATGGCTGATCACATTATTCCCTGTCTTTGTTGAAATAATCTCTCTCAGTATTTCAGAAATCAATAAATCTGTATTGAGGAGCCGGACGTTCAGTGCTAAGCTCAGCAGCACAGTTTCGAGAGACACAGCCTCTATGATTTTTTTCAGGCTCACGTTGGCCATTGATGATGTTTAATTTTTTTTCTTGTTGTGCATTTTCATGACATTGGAGTGTTTTTCCAAAGGAGATCTCAATAAGTGGACTTGCAATTCTAAATGGGGCTTTTTAAGAATCCAGGTTTGTACCTTAACCCGGTTATTCACCGTAGTCTGTGTGTGTATATAAACATACTCATTGTCAAAACTCATTTTCTGAGATCACCATCCAAATGCTTTGTTGACCACAGCAGATCAAACATTCTTGGACCTTCACTCTTTTCTTTTCAAATAATTTTCAGAGAGACGACATTCATGCCATTATTGTTTGGCTGCTGGTTAAAAAAGTAAACTAAACTAACATGCAAGTCAGTTAAAAGCAAGGCAACATAGCATATTCCATTAGCTTTAGAAATTGATTAATAATGGAGAAAAAAGATGGAGTTAAAACCTGCACCCACTGTGGACCTCCAGGAGGTGAGTTTGACACCCCTGCTCTATTGTCCCTCAGTTTCTTTGCACACCTGAATTCTGCATAAAACTTCTGGGTTCTCTTATTGACAGCCTGATCTCTTGGTTCTCTCACGTCCATTCCTGGGCCTATGAACTCTCCAGAAGTCCAAAGATGTTGCCACCTCCAGCTATTTCTCAAGTAACTCAGACTCTTGAAAGATGGAAGGCTAGGTGAGCACCTGATGAGTTTTAAACAGTGAGTTGTCTGCCCTCTGGTGTTCTAGCAGAAGCGCTGCATCCTCTCCCTGCTGACTCCAACCCTTTCTTGTGTAGGTGGCCCTGCCTGCTGCTCCTCTCTACTATTTTTCTCTGCTCCTGAGGGTTTGTTTAGCCCTGTCATCATCTTGCATTATTCAAGGCAAGTCAAGTTTATACATTGCGCATTTAAAATAACTAAAAGTTGACCAGAGTTCTGTACAACAATAAAGACAACAACAGCATGATAAATTAGAATAAAAGATAAAAAGGAAACAAGAATTAACATATAACCACAAAAAATGCCTGCAAGGGAGGAATCATAAAACTGAATATACAATTAGAGAAACGACCAGAAGGTCAAAGACAACAAGAAAGCCCATCAATGTGATCTAAAAACAAGTTTTTAAGTGAGATTTATAATTGTCAGTCATCTTATTGTTCCAGGACACCACTAAACTTCAACTGTGTGTGCAGCTGACCGTAATAATTGATCATAAGACCTGAGCAACATGGAATATGAGTAAGGACACAAAAGATCAAGAACATATACTGGAGCTGACCCCTGTGAAGCTTTGAAAACAAATAATAAAATCGTGAAATCTAGCATGCATCCTACAGGAAGCTAATGGAGGGAATGACTCAACTGTGATGTCTTGTTTTAGTGCCAGTCAAAGCTCAGCCAGTAGCATTTTAAACTACAGTGATCCCACACTGTATTGCGGTTCAGCTATCGTGCCCCCGCTATATCGTGGAAAAATTCAATAAGTACATCCTACCTGTAGTGTACTTTGCAGCCAATTCATAACAAAGCATATGGTTTTCAGAAGTCACTACGGTAGACAAAGAGTTTTGCGTTACAGTACCCAGATGATTTCTTACAAGGCCCGTTATTGGCTGAAAGAGGAGACTCAACCAATCAGAGTGGGATTTTCATTCTCTTGGGCTCTGATTGGTGGCTGCTAACGTGGTGTAATCTCGCAAGAACAGCGAGTGTGGGTCTGATTGTTGTGAGCAAACTTTTTGTGAACTTTTTGTTTTGTTTTAAGCCTTATGATGGCTCCCAAGCATCCTGCATCTTCTAAGAAGGGAAGGAAAGCGTTACGTGGCCGTCACTTGCCATTACGGCTTGAATGAATCGACGGTACGCTACATTATTATTATTATTATCCATCCATCCATTTTCCAACCCGCTGAATCCAAACACAGGGGGTCTGCTAGAGCCAATCCCAGCCAACACAGGGCACAAGGCAGGAACCAATCCTGGGCAGGGTGCCAACCCACCGCAGGACACACACAAACACACCCACACACCAAGCACACACTAGGGCCAATTTAGAATCGCCAATCCACCTAACCAGCATGTCTTTGGACTGTGGGAGGAAACCGGAGCGCCCGGAGGAAACCCACGCAGACATGGGGAGAACATGCAAACTCCACGCAGGGAGGACCCGGGAAGCGAACCTGGGTCTCCTAACTGCGAGGCAGCAGCACTACCACTGCGCCACCGTGCCACCCTATTATTATTATTATATTATTATTATTATTATTATGTTACTCATATCCTTAGCCTGACATCCACATATCATATGTGTTTACAAAGTGTGTTTTAATAAGTTTACATGTGTTTAAAACGTGTGGAAAAATGTTTATTTATATGGTCTTTCTATATTGCGGATTTTCACCTACCGCTGATGGGTCTGGAATGTAACTTACGCGATAGGCGGGATCACTGTATTTGTAGATGGTGTGGAAGAAATCAACATATTAATTAAAGAAAGAAACTTATTCTCTACTGGGACAACCTTGATGAGTCAGTAATCAGACAGGAGGAAGCCTGTCCACTGCGTCTTTAATTACTCCTCAGCAAATGCTGAAGAGAGAGTATTCATTACAGCATCGGTTACAGTTTGATCAGAATGGTCAAGGAAATGAGGGCAGACATCCACTTTATAAACAACTGAATTTACATTAACAGTGCAGATTAATACATTTACTCAGATTAGTTTGTTGGCTTCTGCCCAAATAAGTAAATAAAAGTCTATTCAATCACACTCTTGTTCTTCTCATATCTTCTAGGCTCAGCATGTACCCTTGACATCTCTGTGTATGTGACAACTGTCCAATCTTGTTGCTTATAGGACATCTACAGATCTCGTCATCATCTCTTAGTACCTTATACTGTATGCATGCCTTCTTCTGATATATCCTTGTCTTTTATTTACTTAGCCATTTCAGTAGTTCTCTTCATGACATTTCTAAAACAAATTCTTATGCATATCAATGTGCACTGGAAATCAAAATACTTAACCACTGTTAAGTACCACAAAAGCCACAAAAGTATAAATTAGCTCCTGGAAATAATTAAAAGACAGTAATGGCATCTCCTCTGTGATGACTCCTTTTAACCACACCATTTATCTTTTTAACAGATTTGAAATCTCAGTCAAAAAAAGGTAACTAAGGTGAGACAAGATGTGTAGAGGTAGTGTAGTGGATACCAATAATGAAGACTGAAGGGCCACAAAAAAAATGAAATCAGTTTATGATTCATGTAGTAGAATAAAAAATGATGCCATCTAACATTTCATATCCTCAAAGCAGCTAAAGAGAGTATCCTTATCTTCAAATCTCAATGCCAGCAGTTCAGTTGCTCATCTGAATGTCTGCCGTAAGACCTTCCTCCATTTTCAGACTCCATAGTCTAAAAAACATTTGCTAGTGTCTCTCTCTTTTTTGCTTGAAGGTCTAATGAAAGAACATTGTGCAGGGGAATGCAATTTTATTCTGGAGTTTTAACACGAGAATCCTACAAAAAAACTCATAATCCCAGCCCACCTTAAATTCCTTTGCATCTCTCCGTCAGCGTCTTTTGTTTTGTAAATGTGTCGATCAGCACAAGCAGCAAACAACCTGCTGAACCCATCCCCTGCCTTGATGGAGCTCAACTCGGGCAAAAAGTTCTCCGAGCTCAAGCCAAGGCTCCTTATCTACCTACTGTTTGGATGCAGCAAGAGGTCGGGTGTCATCCTGCCAGTGAATCTGCCACACACATGTCCTTCAAAGACAAAGCAGCACTTACAGTGCTCGCCAAGGTATCGTGCAAAGCCCAGTTTGTGATTATGTTTTTTGATGGTCTTTATATAAAAATTAGAAAAGCCACATCGAATGTTATTTACCTATTTAACACAGGAAGCTCTGCAGTCTACTTGTGACTTTATGGTTTAGGAAGATAAGTAAACACATGTGTTCCAAATAACAATATGCTGTATTATTTACCCTATACAACTCCAGGCACCTCACACGCAGACAAAGAGACTTGAGCTGGAAGAACTTTTCGCCCAAGTTGAGTTCCGTCGGATGCTTTACATTTTTTTGTGTACAATCGGGGCCCTTGAGAGCCGCCATAGGGAGCTGTGAGGAGGAGGTTTCCTCCTTTTAGAGAGGTTCCATCTGACCTGGAAGTACTTTCAGAAGGACTATATAGTGGAAGGACTGGTGGGGAGCATATTCAGGGCATTACTTCCCTGGTGGAAGTAGAAGTGCCACGGGCTCCCTCAGGGCTCCATGGGAGTTGGAGTTTGGTGCAGCCATGTTATGTTCCATGGGCACTGCAAGGGGGTGCTGCAAGTACTGTTGAGCTGTTTGTTGCAGCACTTCTGCCACATCTAGAAGCCCTATCAAATGAGCTAGCTGCCCCTACTCTTGGAGTTGGGGGGTGGAGGACAAAGCTTGCCAGGAGGAGTGGAGGTGGAGAAGAAAAGAAGAGAAGTGTATTTTGTGCAGTGTACTGTGCTTGAATTGCGCTGTTCAGGTGGTATGCGGGGGAAGGCGTTTCCCACAGAAAAAAATAAAAAGTGTGTGTGCTGAACTTGTGTCCTGGGTCTGTCTGTGTTGGGTTTGGGCAGCAGGAGCGCCCTCTGCAGGCCACAATTTAGATAGCACTTTTCTCTCTATTCAAAAGCACTTTACATAGTGTGTGGGGAGTCAATTCAACCTTCATTAATGTATAGCATCCACCTGGATGATGTGATGGTGCAATGGTAGCCATTTTTCCTGCAGTACACTCACCACACATTAGCTATTAGGTGGTAAAGGGGTGAGAGAGATAGACAATAAGAGATAGGGGATGATTAGGGGGCCAGAATGACTAGGCCATGGTGGGCAATTTGGCCAGGACATCGGGATACACACTACTCTTTACGAAGAATGCCAAGGGGCTTTTATGACCACAGAGAGTCAGGACCTTGGTTTTATTTCTTATCTGACAGCACCATTTTTACAGCACAGTGTTACTGCACTGGGGCTTTGGGGTCCACATTCAGACCACAGGGTTATTACCCACCTGCTGGTCTCAAAATTGACCAACTAAACCTTTACTGTTATTTTTTTTGTTGTTGTTTTTTTAATACAGGCGATTCCAGCAAAAAAAAAAAAAATAGAGCAAGCATTTTTTCCTTATACTTCATGCATCCGTAAAGGCAACTCATTTCCACCAAAGAAGCCTGGCCTCCTGTTTTAGTGTTACCCCTGCTGGCCACTGCATGAATAATTAACCAAGCGTCTGAACAGAATAACTGATTCCTTCAAAATTTCAGCCTAAGTAACTGTGTGCCTGTCATACTAAGAGACCATCCATGGAATTATTAATAAGTTCACAGTATGCTTTGAATTATTAAAAAGTAAACTGGAAATATTGACTGTTGGAAGAAGGCAACGCTCAAATTTCACTGTTCAGAATCAAGCCTGATGTCTTTAGTTGCAAAATATAAAATATTAATTCTAATGCAAAGCTAACAAATCCTATTATAAGGTATGTGTGCTTAAATCAGAGAGTATAAGAGTCAGATGTAAGTGCACTATAAAGACACATGTGCTCATTGTTTCTTTAACCTCCACTTATTCCTGTTTATTATTTTATATAGCATGCAGCTCTTCATTTTATACATATTAGTTCTTACAAGAGAACAAATTTTAATCTAAAGAAAAGCTTTTCAGGGTTTCTTTTTTATATTAGGTAGCAACTCTGAATTTGCAAGTATTACTGACTGGCATCCTATTCAGGGCTGTGTCATGGACACCAAGTATGGATTGGAATCCCACCTGAGATGGTTCAAGGTTCCTTACCCAGTTTAACTGAAGAATGGAAGGAGACCACCTCCCAGAACCATATGCCCCCCCCCCCCCTCTCCAGTCTGACAGGAGACAGCAGCTATCTAGTGGGTCTCCTATACACAATCCCATAGGGTTTCATGGGAATTGGAGTTCCAATGGGCAGCTGGTTCTTGTGAGAGGGAACTGTAGGGAGGAGGTTTCCTCCTTTTTAGGAGGTGTCACCTGGCCCAGAAGTGCTTTCAGGAGGCCATGTGCCAGTACCAGAAGTACTCCAGGGTTGGGAATAAATGAAGCCTCTCCTCCTCACTCAGGGAGTCAAAGTTGGGTGGAAGAAGATGAAGCTCACCTGGAGGAGAGGAAGGACAAAGAGGGGAAAGAAGATTATTGCTTGTATTTTGTACATTGTGCCACATTTGAGAGAAGCCTGTGAGAGGTATTTATGGAAAATGAATTTTTTATTTGAACCCGGGACCTGTATTTGTGTTGGTGTGTTTGGGACTTGGGACTCAGTAGCACCTCTACTGGTTACAGCTGATAACTTGAACCCCTTTACCCATCCCTGCCCCTTTACTGCTCCTGAACACTAAGAGATGGCTGAAATGGCTGGAATGCATTCACTCTATGCACAGAATCATTTTCTTTTGCTTTATTTATTCATTCATTTTTCTGAACCCACTTACTGTATTTCATGGAAGTGTTGCAGAGCGCCAGAGCTTACTCTGGCAGGATTCAGCTCTGAGCAAGGTATACTTCACCACAGACCCTCAAGCATTCTAATATAATGATCGCCAATACGTCTAACGTGGAGTCTCCAGTGTATTGATTTGGGAAGAATATGCAGACTCCACATTAGCCCCATATTTGAATCCCGTCTGCTGCAGATGTAAAGCACCAATGATAAAATCTGAAACACCCTGCACCTTTTTTGCAACTTACCAATTCCCTTTAGCTTTTAACTAAATTCGTGGCCAGGCTCTTCAGTCACCATTTTGTGTGTGCTTGTTTTTCCTATGAGGTCTTTAGTTAGCAGGATGCTGCCCTGTTACTGGGCATGTGCTGCTGACACGGTGATGATCACTGTCATGATTCTTAGTTTTGGAGCCTGTAGATTTTCTTGGTCGAATTTTCTTCTCCTTTGAAGCACATTTGTTTTGTTTATAAAATGTAATTGTTATTGCCAGTGCCATTTTGTTGTTGCAGGAATTCCCCTTTTGTGGTGTTTTTAACAGTAGAATTACCAAAGCCTATGAAAAAGCTCGTAATCTTGGCCCACCTTAAACCCATTTGCACCTCTTCATCAGCGTCTTTTGTCTTGTAAATGTGTCGATAAGCACAAACAGAAAGGAGCCTGCTATCCCATTCCTCCCACCAACGCAGAAAGGGCAGAAAGTTCTCCCAGCTCAAGCCTTGTTTATCAGGGAGCGAGCTACTGGGAGTTGTAGAGAGTAAATAATACATCATTATTTGAAACACATGCATTTCACGTGTCTTCCGTGTCTAAAGTGATCTATGTAAGTGTAGGATGACAGGAATTGCAAGAAATGTTGAACACATACGTAAATGACAAACTTTTTTTATGTTTTAGTACTAACAACAAAATTTTGACATGAAGTGTATAATGTGTGAAGACTGAAGTCCAAATATCAAATAAGCACTTTCACAAAAGGTACAAATATAACAAAACTAAAGCACTTTTATTCAAGACTATAACCGAAGAAAAAGAAATCAGTACTTTGTTGTCACAACTTCTTCGGTATTTCAGTGGTAAGAACTGCTGACTCGCAGGTTTGAGCCTTGCTGCATACCAAAAAAAACACTTTGAGTAGTGAGCTGCTCTTATTGTTGCTATTATGCAATAAAAACATACATTGGATTTGAGTCTGTAAAAGCCGGTATAAATGTATGGTACTTGTAAAGGTTATCGTTTTTTTATTCAGTTTTATTCTCTCAGTCGCATTCACACTCCCCCTGATCTGACACTGTTAGTTTTCAAATAAAGACACGCTATAGCAGAGGTGAACTCAGATGACATGATGAGGGTTTTACATCAGAGAAAGAGAACAGAAGCCCTCCCCGTAAGAAACTCACATATAAGTAAAAACACAGCTGTACCAGGTGTAAAGGCGAAAGATGGCACTGTTTGGATGCAGCAACAGGTTACAACACAAAAGACGCTGATGGAGAGGTGCGAACGGATTATAGGTGGGCCGGGATTACAAGTTTTTTTGTAGGATTTGGTAATTATAATGTTAATGGCTGCATTCAAAAGGTTGATGACAACAGTGTGTCTAGCTGGTTATGTGGCATAACTACGTTTGCTATCAGTATTTAAGATGAGGGTGCATTCTTTGTAGCCTCCAAGTTTTGCATAAAAAGCTGATCTATGCTTTGCATTTATTTAAGAAAAGGTTGCTAGACAGGTTTGAAATATTTTGCTTTGTTTAATTTTGCATCAATTCATTTTTTTCTGATGATTTGTTTTCTTACTTGATTGTCCTCTCTCTGTTTCCTCATTTACAATCTAACCTGCTTTTTTTACTCCATGTCCTGATCAAAATTTCCTGCGTGATTCCTCATGCTTCCCATTTATTTCTCTCTGTCACTCTCAAGATTATTACAGCCATAATACACAAGATGGCCACTTGCTCTACACAAGTGTGCACTTCTTTTCAGGAGAGTAGATGCTATGAATGCACTCACTATAGCAGGGCTGCATTATTAAATTGTTATTCATTTTTTTCGCAAGGTTTTCTGTTTTCATCGATATTTTCTTCCTGTATGGCAGGGTTCCTGGTGGTCCACAGTGGCTGCAGATGTTTGCTTTAATTAGTACTCATCTATTTACTACTAAAGTAATATGTTTTGTTGGGCTTAGTTTTAGTTATCTTATTTGTTATGATTCAGAACCCTTAATTGCCTTTTAGTTTTAAACACCTGTATTAAGGTTTTAATTGTGGTCTGTTTTGTTAACCAGCCATCAGTAAATAATTAGGTGCAAAATGACAACAGAACTGCCAGCTCTCCAGCTAATGTGCTTCCCATTAAACCTGTGAATGTGCCACATGAAGTATCTGTGTTAGTGCAATGTCTTCAAATGCATGAGCAAGAAGGGAAGGACCAAGAAAGACCAATCTGTTCCAGAAATACAAAACATATGGATAACACTCTCAGAAAATGAAGAAAATCTACAATGTGATGAAGACTTGTCTTAGAAGAATGAAACCACTACCAAGCCATTGAATTAATTGCCGTTTCAGTGTCTGCTAGGCTTGGCTTCTAATTACGAAACTGGGAGAAATAAATGAAAATCTGTACCCACTACGAACCTCCAGGACTATACAGGGTTCTCAAGTACATGGAATTCAAATGAGACAATAATTTTGAAATCTAAGGTTATTAAAATTATTTTGCACCATTTCTGCTACCATTTTGTTTTGGTAGAAGATGAGGCGATTTTCTGAGTTCTGTTGTTAAGATGCACTCCTCAGTTGCCAGGAGTGTGGTCTCAGAGGTCGTGGCATTTGACATTATTGAAGTTTAAAGGTCACCTGAGAACCTTTCCTCATCAGAGTTGTGGGAATCACAACCGTGTTACTAACAAAACAAAACTAACAAAAGTCTTTTTGGTTTATGATCTTTTTGCTCTATTATTCTGATAATGATTCTTGCTTCACGTATTAGCTTAGATGAAAGAATTATAACAAGTATACCTTGAAAAAAAGTTTTGATTATTTGATATGACTTTGAAAATGAAACCCATTTTTCACCATCACATAATACTTTCTTACAAACACATTTTTTAACTGTCAGTTGTAGTTTTTTATATTATAAATTATAAAATCATTTTTTATCAGCACCTGCTGCTCAGCCCTGATCACAGAGCACCAGCTCTGATCTGGGCTCTCGAGAAACTGAATGAAGTGTCTGAGTGTCTGGGCTTGCGAGTGTCCTGGATAAAAACCAAGATCCAGGCCTTTAATGACCTCTTGGGCACAGCCTTCAGCAGTGTGTCTGTTTGCAAAGAGAGTGTCGATCTCATTGAGAGGTTTTCTTACCTCCGCAGTGACATTCATGTCTCTGGTGACTCTTCCTATGAAGTCAGTAGATGGATATGGAGAGCATGATGGTCATGAAGTTGCTGGAAAGGCGTGTGGGGCATCTTGGCAAAAGGGCAAAGGTCCAAGTCTTTAGAGCCCTGCTGCTTCCTGTTTTGCTATGTGGTTGTGAGACATGGACGTTATCAAGTGACCTGAGATGAAGACTGGACTCCATCGGCACTATGTCTCGTTGAAGAATCCTTGGGTATGCAGGTGTGACTTTCTGTTGAATGAGCAGTTGCTCATTGAGTCCCAAATGATGCACATTACCTGAATTGTGAAGGAGCATCAGTTATAGCACTACGGCCATGTGGCACGATTCCCACAGGGGTGATCTGGCTCTCGGGATCCTTGTTGTTGAGGACCAGAGTGACTGGACCAGGCCAAATGGACGCCCACATAACACCTGGCTGCGGCAGATAGAGGGTCATTTCTGGAGGGTGGGACTGGACCGCGTGTCTGCCTGGGGAAGGTTGCCAACCAGGATCCTGAGCTGTTTCATCATTTGGTAGTTGTGGCAACGCAATGTACCAGTGTATTCTCCCCAACCTGACGTGACCTGACCTATTGTTCATTCCTTGGATTTGAAAGAAACATACGAGAACTCTGAAAATCTTCTTAAGAAAATGAACTACAATTAGTACTGTTAGTTCATATGTGTGGAACCAGAAAGATCTGTGTATCTTAATCAGTCAGTTGTCAGGGTATAGAAAATCCCAAGATTTTCTGTGTAAGTGGGAGAGCAGAGCCAAGAATTGACATTGGATTAAATTAAATAAGATAAAGTGCTGCTACTACCACTTCATATTTAACTTGGTGAAATGAAACCGTTAATGAAATCCCTATCAAAAGCCTGTGGTATGTACAGTATTTGTGTCGAAATTTACCAGGTTTGTCTGAGGCTAAATTAAAAAAGGGACCTGATATTAGAACACAGATTTCTAATTCAGAATTTGGTAAACTACCCGGAACTCAAGGTTTGGGTATCATTCACAAAAGTAACTTGTAAGTGTTTTAAAGATCCAGAGATTGTAAAAAATGTTTTAGTTAAGTTTAAGGAATTGAGTTGCAATATGAGTCTCAAAGTTCACTTTCTGGATTTGCATTTGGAATTTTTCCCTGGAAATTTTGGAGCAGTGAGTCAATAGCAGGGTGAAAGATTCAATCAGGAACTTAAAGACATTGAAGAAAGGTGCCAGGAATGCTGGGATGTCAGTATGATGGCAGACTACTGCTGGATGAATTATAGAGAAGTGCCAGAAAGAGAGGACAAATGATGGCCCACCAAAGATTTTAGACCAAAAAAGTGACAAAAACAAGAGAAATTATATGTAAATCAATGACTATGTATTGTTGTACTCTTTGCATATATGTTTGTTTAATTTGTTCAATTGTAATTAAATTTTTGTACTTAAATGGGAATGTAGTGGAAACATTCTAATTATGTACATTCTCATGGTGTTCATTAATTAATTAAAAATAACTATTCACAATTAGAACAATTTTTATAATTTCAATTTTTCATCCCAGTGTTACTGATTTTTCTTCCAGTTTTAGCTCTAACTTTGTTGTAACATACTGTATCTTCTTCTGGTCCTACTCTTACAATATGCAAGCTTTCGATGTACATCTTGCCTGAAGAAGGGGCCTGAGTTGCCTCAAAGGCTTGCATGTTGTAATCTTTTTAGTTAGCCAATAAAAGGTGTCATTTTGCTTGACTTCTCATTACATCCATAGTGACTAATACGGTACGTCACCCTAGTACTAGAAGACAAGGAGAAATTATAAAAAAGTCTAATTTTGAGAATAATTATCTATTTCTGCATTTCTATTTTTACCATATTTTTGTGCAAACCTAGTAATGGGTATTTAGTTATTTTTAATATCTGCATTTTGGGAAACCACACCATTTTGATTTTGAGGCATTCTGGGAGTCAAAAAGGTTAATTAGAAGATTTGAGACCCTCCCGTATTTCGCACCTTGCTGCTACTCATAGGAAAGAGAGCAGGGATACTGGGAGCCTTGGATCCAAAGATGAAAAGATTAAATCTTCTTATTAGATCGTCTGGTAGAGCCTTATGTAGAATGCCCCGGAAGGGGTGGATAGCCATTTTGTTTAGGTCTGACTTTGACTGTGACCTAGTCTGTTGTGGCTGACCATTGACACTTTAGAGGTTTATTTTCTCTAGGAAAATTTCTAAATTGAAATTTTGATTTCCTCCGCTCTGTTGTCAACTGACCATATCTTAGCTATACAAGGTCAGCTCTACAATATAGATATACTAGGTGGTAACCTATGGTGGCAAAGTTTTCAGGGGATGGTATTTTGTTAACTCGAAAAGTCGATGGCATTTTGGGGGGGTGTTGGGTGATCTTTGGCCCAATCTGCAATAATATGTATAGCAATTGCCTTACAGACTCCGTGGTTCAGGTGCAACATTTTCACTTGTGCCTGGGACAACAAAAAAGCTGGAGCCACCACTGCAACTATAATCTGAATGGACTTCTAGTGTCACAATTTGTTTATGTTAATCAATTTGAAATTACTCTCTTTAACCTAATTTGTATTTTTATGCATGTTAAATGAGCAATTTCTAGCAATATGTAATGTTACATATATGTTACATATCTTGTAATTTGCGTTATACAGTCGTTGTGAGATTGTTATAGGGCCCTGAACTTAACTGAATTTATCCACAGAGAGAATCCACTTTAGGGAGGAGGTCAAAATTAATTTATTTATTTAGCACATGCCTTTATCCAAAGTGACGTAAGGAGGAAGTTATAATACATACTACATACAAGAATAATTACAAGGTGCAACCTTGATTAGGAGGTGCAGTGGTAGCACTGCTGCTTTGCAGTGAGAAGATTGTAGGTTCACTCCCTGTGTAGAGAGGGCTTTGAGTGGTGAAAAAAGTGCTATAAATATGTAAAGAATTAATATCCACACTATACTTTATAGTTGCTTACTATTTATGATAGAGAGATTGCTTCATTGCTTCCTGTGATGCTCTGAACCTCTCAAAATGAACACCACTTGTGAACCTTCCTGACCATAAGAGACCAGGGTTGTCTTAACTGCATCATAGACCCCCGGGCTAATTAGTGTTCTGGGACCCCTGTTTTGATAGCAAAACAGAAACATACACAAGCGTCAGAAACATAGTGAGCCCCTATGCTCCTTAGTGCCCCGGATAGTGCCCATTGTGCCCATACGTTAAGACGGCCTTGTTAAAGAGATGTGTTACACTCCTGTGTCACAGTGCTGGAAATGCTGGTGCTCAAAAATTTGAAACTCCCACAACCAGCCACTGATGTATAAGGGAGACAGTGATCTTTAGAATCTCTTAAAGTCCTCCACCAACTCAATATACTGTAGTTATTTGAAAAAGAAATGGCTTTCTTCTACATTCTTTATAACTGTTGCAACATGTTGACATTTTCATTAATATTTACTGAGCTGTAACTTTCTATTTCTACTCTATTATGAACATCTTTTATTTTTTAAATCCTAATCAATATTCATTTTTATTTAATACTGTATATTAGTCTGGTGGACCACCAGGGCTGCTAGTTTACCATGCTGTTTGCTCTTGATTGCTTTTATTTACATTAATCAAAAGGCTGTGATGTGGAAAAGAGTAAAACTCATCTCCCCATCTGTGGAGACTCAACTGCTCCCTGGTCCGATGCACATTTGGAGGAGAGAGCGGTACGTGACTGTTTACTTAAAGATGTGGCTTAAGAGTCGGCCTTCTTTTAAGTTAGTCACTGGCAGCACTGCTCTAGTTAACCTATTAAGGCTCACGTTTATCCTACGAACACTCTGTCCATGTCAGATGATGTGCAGAGTGTAATCACATTTTCTCCTCTCGTGCTGGTTTGATTATTTTTGCCATGAACATAGATAATATGAAAGCCTTTTGACGTCTATTAGTGAGGAGTTAAGCAAAATGACACCTTTTATTGTCTAACTAGAAAGATTACAATGTAGTGGTCTGGTGCCGCTAAGATTCACGGTGATCTGTTTATTTTTTTGGTGGAGACTCCAGGGACGCATCCAGCCTTGGCCCGACACGCACACACTCACAAGCAGAAACATAAAACCAACAAATGAATAAATAATACAAGGTGAGACACAAAAATAACCGGATTGGTAAAAAAAAAAATTTATTGATAAATTACAGCATTCTAAACATTGTCACCTTCTATATAGTCCCCCTCCCGATCTCTACACCGCTCCAGACGTATTGAAACAGTGCTGGAAGTCTTCTTGCTTGAGGCTCTTCAACAGGCTTGCCTTTTCTGTCTTCACTTCATCCATTGAAGAAAAATGTGTTCCCTTCTGGTCACTTTTAAATTTTCGGGAACAAGTAAAAATCACAGGGAGCTAAATCGGGTGAATAGGGAGAATGGTCAAGGACAGGAATGTTTTTGTCATTCAAGCATGGTGTGTGGGAGCATTGTCTTGTCTTGTCTCGCTGTTCGCTGTTTTCACCCGACATTAAATCATGTAGCGATTGTTGTGCAAATACTGACTATATTCACAGGATACACTTAGCCAGTCGACGGTTTGAGAGGGCATGTAGGATGGGATATGGTTCTATGATTCACGTCCGGCCGACCTCTCAGATGGTTTCCCAGGAAAGCCCCAAGCCCAGTCCGGTTATTTTCATGTTGGACTTCGTATACTATATGAAAACCCAATACAGAACAACAATAATCAGACAAACCTCCCCTTTCCCCTATGACAATACAGTTGTAACATAACAAAGAACCACAACAATAAACACTCAAGACAATGTCCTAATACAGTCCAATACAGCAAAAGCAGGTGAAATGGTTTGGTGTGAAGATGACAATCCCGAGAACAGCTTTCGCAGTAAATGAGTGAAGCAGTCCTACAGGTAGTCCTGAGCGGCGAGGGGTGAAATTTGTAGGAGCGCTCCTTTTGAAGATGCACAATTATATACTAAACACACGACAGGCAGACACGAGACAGTCCGTTCATCCTAACAAGAAACGATCCAGATCACAATTGACTTTTCAGACGACACGTTGGACAGGATACACAAAAACACAGATCTCTCGTTGCTCCACCAGGCCACCCTTTTCAGCTTTGCCGACGGCCTCTTTCACCCCCAGCAGCCCCTACTTCCGTTGCAGTCATGCTATGCGGGTAATCCCTCTCGGGCTGATGGGAAATGGAGTTCTTCTCTTCTTTTGTAGCACTGCTATAACAATATGCAAGCTTTTGAGGCAACTCAGGCCCCTTCTTCAGGCAAGATGTAATTGAAAGCTTGCATATTGTAATCTTTCTAGTTAGCCAATAAAAGGTGTCATTTTGCTTAACTTCCCACTGCATCCATAACGGCTAACACGGTACAACACCCTAGTACTAATGTCTATTAGTAATTAATTTGAGCATAAGAGCTTAGTTTTGACAACCAGTGGCACAAGTGAACAAAGCTGAAATACATTAATAAGCTCAAGACAGGAACCAACCCTGAACATGGTGCCAGCCAGTCACAGGGCACATTCAGTCACACCAATCGGAGAAAGTAAATTTATAGTTGCCAATCAACTATAAAAAGGGGCAAGAAGGGCATTCATTTGTGTTTTGTATTGCATAAAATTAAGTATTTTAAAACATTTTAATTTCATATGGAGCTGGTGAGTGGCAAAATATTGCATGTTGGTTAGTCATGCCAATTAGAATTTCCCTGTATTGTGTACCTGTGACAATATGACTACTTGTACTACTACAGATGCAAACACAAAATCAGGTAGTAACTGCAGAAACAGGAAAGAAATGCAAGTGTGCAAAAAATAGAAAATACTGTGAGAAGATGTAATTAATGTGCACAGATCCTGATGTGATTTTTTTGCATAAACATAAGGACATACTGTAAGAAATTGACAAATGAGAGGAGACCATACAGTGCATCAAGCCCTTTTGTTTAGCTAACAGCTAAAGTGTCCCAAAATCTAATAAAGATTCTTCTTAAAGGTTGTCAAGGTTTCTCCTTTAACTCTATGTCATGGTGGTTTGTCCCAGATTCCCACATACTGTATCTTTGAGAAAAGAAGAGCTTCCTGGCTTCAGTCGTAAATGCACTTCCCCTTAATTTCTACTAATGTTCCCAAGTATGTGATTCACTGTTAAGTTAAAAGAAATCTGTGGGATCGACTTTATCAACACCTTTGAGGATTTCAAAGACCAGGATTAGGTCCCCTCTGTGCGAGACTAAACAGGTTTAATTCTCAGAGTCTATCAGAGTAGGACACGTCCTTAAGTGCTGGGCTGCTCTTCAAGTGCTGCTATGTCTTTTTTTGTAGCATGGTGACCAGGACTGTGCAAAATGCTCACTAGTACATGAAATAGTCTGAGCATAATATCCCTTGATTTACAGTATATTCAATTTTACGATGAAAGCACTAGTGACTGCAGGCAGAAATGTCACAATTATTCCAGAATATCTTTTTTGACCTTTTGTGCATACCATCTATGTTTATTACTAGTTTTACCATTTTATTTTTGACTGGCACTGCCCTTTTGTATATTTGGGAGCTGGAAGTGGCCATTTTGTTTATGTTTGTCATAGACTTCATCCCCTGCCTGTAAAAGATGGCGTCACAGTACTATCAGCATCTGCATTAAGATGTGGAATAAAAACAAATGACAGCTCAAGTTTAATTTTCATATTAGAGCCTCTGTTTTAAGCAGAGCTTTTGAACTTTACTGAAGGTATTTTTAACTTTCATTTATACATTTAAGTTTTGGTTTCCCTGGTAAAAACAAAAAAGCACCAATTCACACTTCATTTAAGTACACTTTCCATTTAAAAGTGTGCTATTTTCTAGCACTAATTTTGTACTTAGATGTATTTAGGCATATAATTAGTTACACTGATAACATTAGCACACTAAGTGTTCTTGAATGTGCTATTTTGAGAGACCATTAGGATCTGCCTAAATATGCTTAATACATTTTTTTTTATTATTTCTGTAATTTCATAAATGTACTTTATTTCCACTTGGAATCTATTTGAATCCACCTTTCAGATACTTTTTAATATATTTATGACATATAAGAAATAGGTTTATATTTCAATCAAAATGCAAGGATAAAACATTAAAAGCATATTTGTGATATATTTGAAATCCATTTACATCTCAAAAATCACACACTCTCGTATATTATGGAAGCATAGTTAGTGTACTTAAATTAAGTGTACTTCAATCTATTATTTTTCCAGGTCTCTGCCAATAAGTGTAAGTAAGTGCAGAAAAGTGGTCTGCAGTTTATGCTCGGTACATACTGTATAGACCAAATAACAATCAAAACAACTGCTCTGTTATAACACTTTATTTTATGATTTGAATTGCATTTCAAGCATTCAGACAGACTGTGACAAACACTTGTGTCCAAATGGACCTCAACGGGAAATTGTCACAAAAAAACTGAAGGCTATTTGCTACACTGCAAAAAAAATGATTTGTTCACACAATTTAACTCAGCCAACGTATCTTGTTGCTTGACTCAGTTAAGTTGTCTAAACCAGAATTGTAAAATTTATACATCCTGCTATAATATTTTGAAACAAGTAGACAACACATTGACTCAACTATATAATTCTAGTAATTTGGGCTTCACAGCCACTGTTGTGAAAACATATTGGTTTAAGCATGTTTTATGTCTTCCCAACATACAGTTTAACAGTTATTTTTCTTAACTTTAAACTTTAGTTTTAGCAAACATAATAAAGTGTTTTTTTCCAATATGCCTTGGTAAACTTAAACTATACTACTTTAATGATTTAACCATAAAACAAAATAACTTTGGTCTGGTTTAATTGAACAAGTTTTATTTTTAAAACAAATACAATGTCTTCTTCTTCTTTCAGCTGCTCCCGTTAGGGATCACCACAGCGGATCATGTTCTTCCATATCTTTCTGTCCTCTGCATCTTGTTCTGTTACACCCATCACCTGCATGTCCTCTCTCACCACATCCATAAACCTTCGCTTAGGCCTTCCTCTTTTCCTCTTCCCTGGCAGCTCTATCCTTAGCATCCTTCTCCCAATATACTCAGCATCTCTCCTCTGCACATGTCCAAGCCAACGCAATCTCGCCTCTCTGACTTTGTCTCCAAACCGTCCAACTTGAGCTGACCCTCTAATGTTCTCATTTCTAATTCTGTCCATCCTCGTCACACCCGATGTAAATGTTAACATCTTTAAGTCAGTCACCTCCAGCTCTGTCTCCTGTTTTTTGGTCAATGCCACTGTCTCCAACCCATATAACAAAGCTGGTCTCACTACCGTCTTGTAGACCTTCCCTTTCTCTCTTGCTTGTACCCGTTTGTCACACATCACTGACGCTCTTCTCAACCCATTCCCCCCTTCCTGTACTCTCTTCCTTACCTCTCTTCCATAATCCCTATTACTCTGTACTGTTGATCCCAATTATTTAAACTCATCCACCTTCGCCAACTCTACTCCCTGCATCCTCACCATTCCACTGACCTCCCTCTCATTTACAGACATGTATTCTGTCTTGTTCCTACTGACCTTCATTCATCTCATCTCTAGAGCATATCTCCATCTCTCCAGAATCTCCTCAACCTGCTCCCAACTCTCGCTACAGATCACAATGTCATCAGCAACATCATAGTCCACGGGGACTCCTTTCTAATCTCGTCTGTCAACCTGTCCATCACCATTGCAAATAAGGAAGGGCTCAGTGCTGATCCCTGATGTAATCTCACCTCTACCTTGAATGCATCTGTCACTCCTACTGCAGACCTCACCACTGTCACACTTCCCTCATACATATCCTATACAACTCTTACGTACTCCTCTGCCATTCCTGACTTTCCCATACAACAACTCAACTCCTCTCGAGACACCCTGTCATATGCTTTCTCCAGGTCCACAAAGACGCAATGCAACTCCTTCTGGCCTTCTCTAAACTTCTCCATCAACATCCTCAGAGCAAACATTGCATCTGTGGTGCTCTTTCTTGACATGAAACCATACTGCTGCTCACTAATCATTACCTCCCTTCTTAACCTAAGTTACACTACTCTTTCCTATAACTTCATACTGTGGCTCATCAGTTTTATCCCTCTGTAGTTACTTCAGCTCTGCACATCCCCTTATTCTTAAAACTCGGTATCAGTACATTTCTTCTCCTCTCCTCAGGCATCATATCACTTTCCAAAATTACATTAAACAATCTGGTTAAAAACACCGCTGCCATCTGTCCTAAATACCTCCATGATTCCACAGGTATGCCATCTGGACCAACGGCCTTTTCATTATTCATTCAGGAAAAAAACAAGTATAGCATTTGTAAACAAGTTCTCTCATATATTGCGCAAAGATACAAAAAAACTCAAACCAATAACATTTTTAGACAAATTACTAACCTCAGGTTCTGTCCAGTATTGCTGAAAGATATCAGAAAAAAATAAAACAATTGTAAAATTCTACTGAGGAAACTTCAGGTTGTGTGACAGAAACACCAGTCTGTCCACAACATCTGGCTTCAGACTTGTGTATTCCTCCAGTCAAGTGGATTGACATCACTGTCCACCTTAGGTATCATCAAGTAGCTCTTGATATCTTTTTCAATGACAGCCTTCTCTGAATTCCCGTGTTTTTCTGAAATGGTTGGCATAAGACTTTTAAATTCTTTTTGCTCCTTGCTTTGCTTCATCACCTGCTCCAACTTTATACAGTCATAAGAGCGGGATGGAGTGGGGTGAGGAGGCGGAGATCTGTCCAAGTGTTTTAAACAATGAAAGAAAAAAAAAGTGCTTTGGAATCGAGGACCCCCAAAAAATACAGCCTTCATGTCACAATCCCTCCTAACCCATTAACAGCTGTGTTTGGTGTTCTTCCAGATGGGCTTAAAGTGGAGAAGGACAAACAAACTGTAACTGCCTTTACTACACTATTGGCACGTAGACTTATCTTGCTCAACTGGTAGAATCCTAACTCTCCCCTTTTAAGTCAGTGGGTAACTGATGTTATATATTATTTGAAATTGTAAAAAATAAAATTCTCACTTAGAGGATCTGTACAGAAATTTTTCCAAACCTGGCAGGATCTGATCAATAACATTTTAGAATACGCTTTTAAAGCCCTGAGGAAGCAGATTCTCTCCCTATTCTCTTTTTTTTGTCTTCTCCATTTATCTATATTCACTTATTAATTTATTTTTTATTTATTTATTTGCTTATTTTTACTAGGTTTAAGTTTTATTCTGCTAGCCATGCTCTCTTTCTCAGGGGTGGGGGTTGATTTGTTTTTCAATCCTATTCTTGTAAAATTGATGCATTTGTGTGATTGTTGTTGTGTGATTTCAATAAAATAATAAAAAAAAGAATTATTGAAAGGCAGGTTGAAGTAGTTTAATGAGGGTCAAATAAACCAGCAAGCAAGACAAAGACACCTAGCAAATACAAAACCAAAAGAAACAGAGAAAGGGATACTAACAGTAAAGGCACCATTTGGCTTTCTCTAACACTGAAGAGAAAAGCCAAGCAAAATGACACCTTTTATTGGCTAACTAAAAAGATTACAATATGCAAGCTTTGGAGGCAAACTTGCATATTGTAATCTTTTTAGTTAGCCAATAAAAGGTGTTATTTTGCTTGGCTTTCTCTACATTCATAATGGCTAACATGGTACAACACCCTAGTATCTCTAACACTAAAGAGAATGTGATTGAGAGAAAACAGACATCCAAATCCCAGAACACTGGCTGTTTATGGATAATCTTATAATGCCGTAAAGTTAATGCAAACCATGCGCCTTCATATGACTGGCAAGCTTACCTTCTGAAATTAAAAACATAGCAATAGCTCTAAGATGATTTAAAAAAAAAAAAAAAACATTTCCATTGAAATCATGACATTTAGATTAACAGTAAGACAAAACAAGGAAACAAGGGCACTATAATGAAAGGACAAAAAGAAAAAGAAAACCCCTTCAACCGTCATATACTCCCAGCCCTGTGAATGTTACAATGGAAGAAAAAGGCTAAAATGGGAGAGGGGTGCTATTGTAAATCATCAAAAGGGGACAACAGTTCATTAAAGTGCTAAAAGCATGGGTGTAGTTTAAAGGGGGACTGCCCCCCACCCCCCAACAAATGCACTACTTTAATAAAATATAAAGGTTTCTTTATTCCTCCAAAGTCTTTTCACTTTTTTCAGACCACAGCTAAAGCAAATATGTAATAATCGATGAATATGGTAATTAAATCCATCCTTCTCTAAACAACTTTCTCTTGTGTGTTGCCTACCCCTACCCTTAAACAGAGAAACATTCTGTATGACTTCGATTACAAAATTTAGCTTGAGAGAATTACAGTTCAACTGTATGTTTTGTATACAGTGTTTTCCTCTTTTACATGTCAGGTAGCTGCTCCTGTCAGCAAACAGATCCCCAGTAATCGGTGTGAGTTATTTAATTAGCCACAGAGTAGCATGCACATACTCGCAGCTCATATTTGAATGTGCCACCTTTATAAACAGAAGTGCACCAGCCTGAGTAAACCTTTGTCATGCCATACACAACACTGTGACAAAATATTCAATAAATAAAAATGTCTTTTTGATGAAACATATTAAAAACGAACCAACTTTCCCACCATGTTCTAAGTCTGCTTATCAAGACAGGCTTACAAAGAAGCTGGAATCTCACAGAGCAAGCATTAGGTGCAATGAGAGAACAATCACTGGTCAGGGCGCCAGCCCATCACAGGGTGAATGCACCCACATGCATATCATTGGCAACTTTAGCATTGCCAATCCAAGTAACCTGCATGTCTTTCCAAACAGTTAACTCAATCTTATAACACCCCAAATGTTCCGCCTTGCGTACATCTTCTAAAATAAGCAGACAAACTTAAAAAGAAAGTAATTTTCTATCATTTCAATTTCATTAATGCTACTTGTGTACTTTTTTGTCTTTTCAAAATTTTAAGTGTGTTCTTGTAGGTGAGATTTAGGTTATATTGTAATTTTTTATTACAATCAATTTATCATATTTGACTTGGGGTATAGGGCAGCACGGTGGCGCAGTGGGTAGTGCTGCTGCCTCACAGTTGGGAGACCTGGGGACCTGGGTTTCCTTCCCGGGTCCTCCCTGCGTGGAGTTTGCATGTTCTCCCCGTGCCTGTGTGGGTTTCCTCCGGGTGCTCCGGTTTCCTCCCACAGTCCAAAGACATGCAGGTTAGGTGGATTGGCGATTCTAAATTGGCTCTAGTGTGTGCTTGGTGTGTGGGTGTGTTTGTGTGTGTCCTGCGGTGGGTTGGCACCCTGCCCGGGATTGGTTCCTGCCTTGTGCCCTGTGTTGGCTGGGATTGGCTCCAGCAGACCCCCGTGACCCTGTGTTCAGATTCAGCGGGTTGGAAAATGGATGAACTTGGGGTATAATGTAAATATTTAACAATGCAGTTGTGACTCATAGGTCTGCAAAAATAAACTCATACTGTAAAATATTGTTTTAATTATGAATAGTTATTTTCATTTCATTTCATAAACACAATAATGTAATATAATTAGATTTAAGTACAAAATTAAAAAGAAATTTTAAAAAAAGCATCACATTACACAAGTTATTCATGCATACAATCATTTATCCACTTTTTCAGGTGTGACCCTATAAGTCAGCAGTAGTCCACCACCATACTGACATCCCAAAATCCCTGGTACCTTTTCTTTCCATGTTCCTGACATCCTGTTGCAATCTTTCACCCTGCTCTTCTGAGATTTACAGGGAAAATTTCCAAATGAAAATCTAAAAGTGATCTTTGAGAGTCATGTTGCAACCCAATTTCTTAAACTTAATTATTATGTTTTTCACAATGTCTTTATAATTTGGATCTTTATTGTTAGCTAAAAAAACTTAAAAAATACTTCTTTTAATGATACCCAAGCCTCTCATTCCAGGTCATTCATTCATCACACTATCAAATTCTGTACTAGAAATCAGTTTTCCAATCTCAGGTCCAGCAAGAATGCCTCTTTCAATTTTAGCATCAGACAAACCCAGAAAGATTTGGTACAAATACAATAAAACAGGCTCCATCTTGTCATAGGGTTTTGATAAACTGTTTTAGTAAACCATACTTAATATGGAGCTCTTCTAGCAACACTTTATCTGGATCCCCCATGCTGGGTCTGATGATGTTTTTGACACCAAACTGTAGCTTTGTTCTAACTGGCCATTCCTTCTGAATCCAATGTCAATTCTTGACCCCCCTGTTCCACTTACAGAGAAAACTTTGGAAGTTTGAATGTCCTGACTGCTGCCTGTTCATCACCATTTTCAATTCCTGCTATATTCTGACCTAACTATCTGATAAAATAATTGTTTTGCTTTAAACATTGATTTTAATAAAGGAAAATATTAAATTCAACAAATTATCATTAAGACAAAATGTTAATATCTAATTAATTATAATGCAAAAACAATAACAAAAACTATAACAACTAAAAAATATGTTTTGTGAAGAAATGTTACTTGATGGAGAAAAATTTTTTCGATTTTGAATTTGGCACTCAAAAATATACAATAATCGCATGAAATTAAACAATTTTCAGTGTAGATAGATAGATAGATAGATAGATAGATAGATAGATAGATAGATAGATAGATAGATAGATAGATAGATACTTTATAGTTAGGTCCATAAATATTTGGACAGAGACAACTTTTTTCTAATTTTGGTTCTGTACATTACCACAATGAATTTTAAATGAAACAACTCAGATGCAGTTGAAGTGCAGACTTTCAGCTTTAATTCAGTGGGGTGAACAAAACAATTGCATAAAAATGTGAGGCAGCTAAAGCATTTTTTAACACAATCCCTTCATTTCAGGGGCTCAAAAGTAATTGGACAAGTTAAATAACTGGAAATAAAATGTTCATTTCTAATACTTGGTTGAAAACCCTTTGCTGGCAATGACAGCCTGAAGTCTTGAACTCATGGACATCACCAGATGCTGGGTTTCCTCCTTTTTAATGCTCTGCCAGGCCTTTACTGCAGCGGCTTTCAGTTGCTGTTTGTTTGTGGGCCTTTCTGTCTGAAGTTTAGTCTTCAACAAGTGAAATGCATCCTCAGTTGGGATAAGATCAGGTGACTGACTTGGCCATTCAAGAATTTCCCACTTCTTTGCTTTAATAAACTCCTGGGTTGCTTTGGCTGTATGTTTTGGGTCATTGTCCATCTGTATCATGAAACGCTGCCCAATCAATTTGACTGCATTTAGCTGGATTTGAGCAGACAGTATGTCTCTGAACACCTCAGAATTCATTCGACTGCTTCTGTCCTGTGTCACATCATCAATAAACACTAGTGTCCTAGTGCCACTGGCAGCCATGCACGCCCAAGCCATCACACTGCCTCCACTGTGTTTTACAGATGATGTGGTATGCTTTGGATAATGAGCTGTTCCACACCTTCTCCATACTTTTTTCTTGCCATCATTCTGGTAGAGGTTGATCTTGGTTTCATCTGTCCAAAGAATGTTTTTCCAGAACTGTGCTGGCTTTTTTTAGATGTTCTTTAGCAAAGTCCAATCTAGCCTTTCTATTCTTGAGGCTTATGAGTGGCTTGCACCATGCAGTGCACCCTCTATATTTACTTTCATGCAGTCTTCTCTTTATGGTAGACTTGGAGTGTTGTTCACTTGGTTGGCTGTTGTGAAGGGGTTTCTCTTCACCATGGAAATGATTCTGCGATCATCCACCACTGTTGTCTTCCGTGGATGTCCATGTCTTTTTGCGTTGCTGAGTTCACCAGTGCTTGCTTTCTTTCTCAGGATGTACCAAACTGTAGATTTTGCCACTCATAATATTGTAGCAATTTCTTGGATGGGTTTTTTCTGTATTCACAGCTTAAGGATGGCTTCTTTCACCTGCATGGAGAGCTCCTTTGACCGCATGTTGTCTGTTCAACAGCAAAATCTTCCACATGCAAGCACCACACCTCAAATCAACTTCAGGCCTTTTATCTGCTTAATTGATAATGACATAATGATGGACTTGCCCACACCTGCCCATGAAATAGCCTTTGAGTCAATTGTCCAATTACTTTTGAGCCCCTGAAATGAAGGGATTGTGTTAAAAAAATGCTTTAGTTGCCTCACATTTTTATGCAATCGTTTTGTTCACCCCACTGAATTAAAGCTGAAAGTCTGCACTTCAACTGCCTCTGAGTTGTTTCATTTAAAATTCATTGTGGTAATATACAGAAGCAAAATTAGAAAAAAGTTGTCTTTGTCCAAATATTTATGGACCTACTTTTACTCCAGCAGCAGCATACTGATAAAGAACAATATTAAATTAAAGAGTGATAACAATGCAGGTATACAGACTGACAATATCTTTGTATAATGTTAACGTTTACCCTCCTGGGTGGAATTGAAGAGTCGCATGGTGTGGGGGAGGAACGATCTCCTCAGTCTGTCAGTGGAGTAGGACAGTGAAAGCAGTCTGTCGCTGAAGCTGCTCCTCTGCTGGAGATGATACTGTTTAGTGGATGTAGTGGATTCTCCATAATTGATAGGAGCCTGCTCAGTGCCTGTCGCTCTGCCACAGATGTCAAACTGTCCAGCTCCGTGCCTACAATAGAGCCTGCCTTCATCACCAGTTTGTCCAGGCGTGTAGTGTCTTTCTTCTTTATGCTGCCTCCCCAGCACACCACCGCGTAGAAGAGGGCGCTCACCACAACCGTCTGATAGAACATCTGCAGCATCTTTTTGCAGATGTTGAAGGACGCCAGCCTTCTAAGGAAGTATAGTCGGCTCTGTCCTTTCTTACACAGAGCATCAATATTGGCAGTCCAGTCCAATTTATAACAGTTGTAAGAGATCAGACAGGCCAAAAGAAACAGTTCAGGCACTACCCTGGTGACCCTGTATATTTGAAGTTAAAACAGCAAAGAAAAACACACAATAATTGTGGCGATGTCTTTTCAGATGTGGTTTCTCAATTGAATCAGTTCCAAGATGGTGCATCGCCCTGTCATAGGTGCTTCTGGCAGAAGTGATATCAGTGGTGTTATAGCTGTCAGTCTTCCAGTCTGCTAAGGGAGGAAGAGAAAAAGCATTGGCACACAGTGCCAACTTCTGGAGTGGTGGGGAATTACAATCAGAGCCCTTAAGGAGTCCCCAATATGCATGCACATGTCACTGTGAATTATTTGTTATGGGTTATCTCCCACTACCCCCCCAACCCAAATGTCAATCTTTGCCCATGTCTAAAATGGGGGTAAATTTATAAAATGAGGCAGCTGAATATGAAGCAAATTTAGATCCTTAATTGATACTATCAGGACGTCCATATGTGAGTTAGAGCTGAAGGCCAAATCTTAATATTAGTACAGGAAGAACCATTAATTGTCATGGCGGAGAGTCCAAAGAACTATAATTTATTAAAAAGAAAATAACCACAGATTTAGGGATGAAGAATCACCCACTCTCCATTGAGAAACCAGAGTCTGTTTGTCCACTATAGTCCCCTGAGAAAAAACATTCTGCTGGAGAGAGCAGAAAGAAAGTAAAGAGAGATCAAGAAAGATGCATATATGTGGAAAAAGTGGAATGTTCATGAGAACAGCTGAGGAAAGAGACAAATAACTGTATGGAGGAGTAATAGAACAACTTCGAGCATTATAGGATTTATGGGGTCATTGTTGTCACATGTACAAAGTAGAGTGAAATTCTTACTTGCATGCAACATGTCACCACTTTCTGGTGCCATAATTAAAGAGTATAACTGCAAATATACACTTTAGAAGAGGTCATCCACCTGAAGCTAAGCATATTCAGGCCCGGCTAGTACTTGGATAGGAGACCATCTGGGAAAAGCTTGGATTGGCGCTGGAAGAGTTGTTGGTGAGGCTGGCAGGGGGCTCTTACCCTGTGGTCTGAATGTGGATCCCAATGCACCACTGCAGTGATATGGGTCACTGTGCTGTGAAAATGGAGCCATCCTTCAGATGAGACGTAAAACTGAGGCATTGACTTGGCAACCTTTGTAAAGAGTAGGGTGTATTCCGAGATCCAGGCTGAATTGCCCACCACTGCCTGTTCGTTCCCTGTTTCTAAATGGCCATCTATCTTACCACTTCACCACCTAACAACTAATGTGTGGTAAGCGTAGTGGTGCAAAAATGGCTGCCATCACATCATCCAGGTGGATACTACACATTAGTCGTGGTTGAAGTCACTCCGCACTCACTGAAGTGCTTTGAGTAGTGAGAAAAATGCTATATAAATGTAAATAATAATATATTATTACTATTATTACTGTGACATTTCTGTCTTCCTTACCTTAAATAGTTATGTGCAAAATCTCAAAACTAAAACATTAATGAATAGGATTTAAAAGTAACTCTAGAGAACAAAGAAATAAGAACACAACGTTGTTTAGCATTGTTAGGTACCAGGATGTAAAACTGAATGTCTGGACATTAGGAGTACAATGGAGAAACCACAATCACTTCAAAAAGCAGTCAAAGTAACAAAGAAAATCAATGCTTGGCAAGTAATGAAGGGTGAATACACTTCAGAAAATTAAATGCGGAAAAACAATTTTAAAATGAAAGGCATAAATTAAGTAAGAAGATGCCATTATGTGGTCCAGTAGATACCACAGAATAGCCTGAAAATGATCCAGACTGACATATAATGCAGCAATATACCGTAAATATTGACAGGACCTGACAAGAAATTAAGGCAGAGTAGAACCCACACTGGTAAAAGGAAAGAGTCCTGGGGGCACCACAGCAAGTGTGACAATCTGGAATAAATCTGCAATTGTCCTTCTTCCTGGGCACCACAGAGCAAGCAACTTAATTAAAACATAAAGCTCCTGACCACCCTCCCAATTTTGGAGCGGCTATTATTATTCCAATGGTGTAAATTGACAGCAATTCAAATCATGGGAGACTAAACTCAGACACTCTCCTAAACTATGGAAGATTTTTTGTGCCAAAATTAAATGCAATCCAACGTGTTAGATACATTGAAATGTAATGTATATTCACTGCATTTGATTTTGGCATGGTTTGATCGTGTCAGGATTTAAAAACATATCAATCAAATGATCGATTGTTTTTTATTATGGCACACAGTTTTCTTGTCAGTTTAAAATAAAAAAATGTATTGCATTTTAATTCCTGTCCATAGATTGTGTGTCATAACTAAAAGTAAAACAGACTTATTTTGTTTCTTTTAGTGGCTGCTCCAAGTGTATTGCATTTTGATTGAAGACCACACAGTAATCATATCAATACTGAATGTAATCAAATGACCAAAAAGTACTAAAAGGTGAGGCAATGGGCATCAGCATTTGAGGTAAGAGGCATTCCGCTCCTAAACATTTCTCTGTTCTGCCAGTGAGCATAGATTTCATCCAGTCTAGACTGTGGAATAATTAATGAAACAGCAAAAAGTATGTTTTATTAATTATTTCATAGTCTACACCGACAAAACCTATGCTCACTGGCAGAACAGAAAAATGTTTTAGGTCTCGCTGAAAAAGTTTACTCTTATGGTAAGTTGTCTAGAGTTACTTTTTTTCTTCTATTTCTTAAATTAACCAGTGATGTTAAATTTTCGAGGTGTGGGTTGTTAGTGGTTTTTATCAAAATACTGAATACTAGCTGTGTAAGCCCGTGCTGTAAAAAGCCCGGGGTCCTAGAAGCTATTGAAGTCATCAGAAAAAAAACTGAAATGTAGAGATGTCAGGTAATTGAAAGGAACTACTCTGGGCATCTCTCTCCTAGGAGGATTCTTTTTGCTGACGTGCTCGCCTCACTTGTGTATTAGTAGCGGGAGGAAAAGTAAAAAGGATACTGTTTCGCTGATGTGCTTGCCTCTCTTGTTTGTTAGCAGCCAAATGAGGGACTTTTTCTTCGGTGGTTTCGTTTAGCCGACTTGCTAGCCTCGCTTGTGTATTAGCAGTTAAGTGAGTGTCTGTTTCCTCAGAGGTGGAGCCCTTACCACGATTCCACCTCTCACTCCCAGGCCGGACAGACAGACACACACACTTCCACCCGTAGATGTTTATATATAAGATAATGAAACATTTGCTAGTGTCACCGAGTTTGGATTCTTCATAGCTTTTTATGCATGCCCTTTGTGATAGCCAGATATTTTTCCCTTCTTTCGACACGCAAGATAATTAAATCTTCATTTACATCACCAGCTTCCACCTGTTCAGTGAGACTGCGGATCCCATGCCTAATCAACTGTTGACACCCCCTGCCCACCTTTTGTTGCTGATTCGTCACTTGATTACAATTAATTCTAGAGCGATTAATGTGTGGTCTTGAATCAAAATGCAGTACGCTTGGATCAACTGCTAAGCAAAAGCCAATTTGTTTGCTTTGTTTTTAATTATGACACACAATCCATGGACATGAATTGAAATGCAATACGCATTTGAATTGCATTTAAAACTGACACAAACATTGCCTGACAAACACGATAAAACTGCATCAAACTTAAATGCACAACATGGTTTTAAATTAAATTGCATTTAATTTTGGCACAAATAATCTTCCATACAAAACAAGCATGCATCAAGTCATTTTTAGATCTGACTTAGTGAACTACAGAGTGACAAAGTGAAGCAGAGGTCAGACAAAGTGTAGCCAGTGTTGGGTCAAGCAGGACTCGGCTCTAGATGAAGTGCCATTCAGCTCCATTTAAGCATACCACCACAATCCACTTTAATTAATATTAGCTACTCAGCCTTGGAATGCAGAAAGAAACCGCAGCACCAAAGAATGTCCAGAGACAAAGGAAGAATATGAACAGTCCACACCCGCAGGTCAGGAGCAGGCTATGACCCCAGGACATCGGATTCATAGAAGAGCAGCACTGACCACTGACTACACCACCAGATTTCCCCATAAATATCTGAAATTAGCCATAGCAAAATTTTAATTGTTTTACAGTGCTTTATATTGATCCGTCCTCATAATTATTCTTATTTGAAACGGGGGAATCAAGTTGAAGACATATCAAATCAGGGGTGTGTAGAAATGCTTGTAAATAGAAGATGCAGTGCCATTTTATACTTCTGTTTGATATCCATCTTTTCCTCTCAAATTTGGACTATTTGAGTGTTTAGCACGTATGCCTTCACTGTGCCACTACTTGTGGGAGGCTGTGTACACCTACGAGATGTGCCATTGATGACACAAACCAGCAGATGTACTGTACGCAGGTCCAAGTGATATGCCTCTAGCAACTCATATTTTGACCTCCATTACAACTTGTTTGATAGATAGATAGATAGATAGATAGATAGATAGATAGATAGATAGATAGATAGATAGATAGATAGATAGATAGATAGATAGATAGATAGATAGATAGATAGATAGATAGATAGATAGATAGATAATCACACACACTTCTGTTTGAACACACACCAGATGATAATAATAATAATTTTTTACATTTATATAGTGCTTTTCTCACTACTCAAAGTGCACTCCATATAGATCCAGGACATAAACCTAAGATCTCCTTATTGACTGTAAAGCAGGAAAATTAAAAAGAAAGAAAAGTTCTGACTTGGCTGTCACAGTCCCCATGAGGCATTATGCAGATGTATTGCTGCTGGTATAATGTTAGCATTAGCATGATAAAGCTGGACCTGAAAAGTGTAGCTGGAAAGCCAAAACATTTTATCCTTCATATGCCATTTCATTAAAACACAAGAAGGGAATATTATAATTTTTAGGAGCAATTTGTTTTTTATTTTTGTGTGCAATCATCTTCTTTAGCTACACTGTTTGTTAATTTAAGTATATAAAATGGGTGCTGATTAACTAATTAGATTCTCATTCAAACGTATTTGTGCACACTGCAAAGTAAGAATTAAAAAGGGTCGTTACTTTATAACTTTTTTTTTATTTTTATTTTTACATAATACAAGAAAAAAAATTACCCTGCATTTTTGATTTTACCCTCTGTAAACATCTCCAAGCACTTTCTGTCTCAGATTCTCTCTGGCCTAAGGACACACTGATGGCTTGTTGCCTTGGTGACTCCAGCTTTCTTAGTTGCCTTAGTAACAACAGTATAATCTGTTTTTTCAGACTTTACCTCTCTGTAGCAGAAGTAGTAATTTTACATGACAGGCGGTAACTTTGAAGTCACTCAAAATGAGTTTCTTGGAAAAAATATTGATTAAGAAGCAGCTAGAGACTGCGCTCTGTTCCATGCATTTTGAACAGCAGCACCATATCTCCATCTGGCAGAAGAACATAGGCATGCACAAGGCAACTTTACTCATTGTGGGAAAGTGTCCATAATTTGTAGTCATCAAATGTAATGTTATGTGTCTCTTTACTGTTATTACAATAATATGAATTTAAAATATGGGGTTGAATGATAAAAATAATCACAAAAATCAAATAAAAAAAAAATCACAACCCCTCAGGTAATAACTAAGGTGAAGAAAGAGCAGGTAAGTAAACCTAAATGGCCAGCAGAAGGCAACATAAGCCTGGCACATGTTTTGTACTGCTGCATAGTAAAGAAAATACTGCAGTGTTATGGAGACAAGCTGCTGTAAATTAAAATATCTTACTGAAACATCCTCAACATTGCTAAACAAATACAGTAGACCCCTTCACTTTCTGCATACTTTGTGTTGTACACTTGAATTTTAAATAGACGAATTTGCCCTTTTTGCCCATCAATCTACACTCAGTAACCCATAGTGAAAACATGTTTTCAAAAAGGTTTGCAAATTTATTAAAAATCAAAACTGAAATATCTCACACAAATAAATATTCAAATCCTTAATTCAGGACTTTGTAGTAGTCCTTCTGATTGGCACTCCAGCTTCTTGGGTAAGTCTCTACAAGCCTTGCACAACTGAATTTGGCCAGTTTACCCCATTCTTCCTGGCAGATCCTCTCAAATTCATCTAGATAGGATGGGAAGCATCTGTAAACTGCCATCTTCACGTGTGTTCTATGGAGAATTTCACTCTGGGTTTTGGCTGTGTCAGAGGGGAACATTTTTTGTACAATGGGTGATTTTTTTTCTTTTTCTCTTAGGCAAAAACTACACATAGTGAGAAGCCAAGCAAAATGACCCCTTTTATTGGCCAACTAAAAAGATTACAATATGCAAGCTTTCGAGGTAACTCGGGCCCCTTCTTGAGTGAACTTAAGGTTTGTGGGGTGGGGCCGATTTATTTCATAGTCCATCCATCCATCCATCCATTGTCCAACCCGCTGAATCCGAACACAGGGTCACGGGGGTCTGCCGGAGCCATCCATCCATCCATCCATTTTCCAACCCGCTGAATCCGAACACAGGGTCACGGGGGTCTGCTGGAGCCAATCCCAGCCAACACAGGGCACAAGGCAGGGAACCAATCCTGGGCAGGGCACCAACCCACAGCAGTTATTTCATAGTCCCTAGTGTTAAAATTAGATTGGGCGCCTAAACTTAAATTTGTCTGAAGAAGGGGCCTGAGTTGCCTCGAAAGCTTGCATATTGTAATCTTTTTAGTAGGCCAATAAAAGGTGTCATTTTGCTTGACGTCTCACTTCATTCATAATGGATAACACAGTACAACATCCTAGTACTGCAAAAAATACATGTAATATTAAATTTAAAGGCCAGTAGATGAAGGGGCAATAGGCACCCATTGTTGCAAGTGAGGTGAGAAGTTGAAAGGCAAATTTTCTGGCTAATCCCGTTACTGATTATTGAGATGGCTGTCTACAGGATATAGGTATTTGCTGTCTTGCAAAAGAATAACCACTTTAAAGTTTTAACTGCTTAAATATACAAACAATACAAAATTGTGATAACAGAACAGCTCCTTCTTTGGAAAATGTTTGTATTTACCTGACTTGAGCATGTCTGGGATATTGGTTTCTAATCAGCATATGTGTGCTCATTGATAGTTGGTAACAATACTTTTTGTTAACCTTTGTTTACATCATTTATTAAGCCCAGGAAATTTGGATGTGCCATTGTTTATGTTGATCTAGGCAGAGACTGAAGGAGATTTAAACTTCTGGGCAGGAGAAGGCAGGGGCAAGGGACGGTCCACTGAGAATTCTGCCAAGACCACTTGCACAGAGCACAGGGGCTTCCTGACAGACTCAGGTACGTGGCTGGTATGACGTGAGGCATAAGGACGGCAACACTTACCTCCAGGGAGGAAGAGACAGCTCCATAAGATGATGCTGGTTGTGGGTCCAGAGAGAGAGAGGAGGGCCGCATAGAAGGACTGAGCGAAGCTGGTGGACGAGAAGTGAGGCGTGTCTAGGTCACAGCAACACAAGGAGCCTAGAGTGGAAAAAAAAAAAGACAGACAAAGAGACGCTGACAGGAATTCAACGATTTGACAAAACTTCTGTTGGGAAACGAGTGTCTGGTGATCAGAGTGCGTCTGTGGACAGTTGGACGATTAAATATTGGGGTAACACAGTGCACAAACTGGACTCTGTACCACTAAAGTTTGTATCCTCCACTTCATGTTTTTAATGGTCTTTTAGAGTGTGGACTGTGTGCTTTCCTGTTTTAAAAAGGGTTTCCGTTGCTGATATTGTTGGATTTTTATGCTCGTTTATCTTTTTAATGTCTTGTGTAATAGAGGTTACTGTTGCTTTTCCTGAAATTTCTGCTGTGTCTTTCATTGTGTGTTCACTCACTGCCCAATTTAAAGAAACCTGTGCGCTATTATCGGTAAATTATCGGCTCTTATCATAGTCGAATATTTTAACAGTGTGTAGGTTAGATTACCTGTAAGTGTGACCTGAAACCTGTCACAGCTGGGCCACTTAAGCACAGTCAGAGATGTGTCCTCACGCCACTCCAGCACAGTCTTGGCTGTACGCTTTGGATCATTGCCATGATGAAAAATGAATCATCTCCCCAGTCTAAAATAATGGCATTCTGGTGCAGGTTTTCTTCAAGGAACTGTCTGTATCTTTCCCTCGATTCTAACCTGTCTCCCTGTCCCTGCCACTGAGAAGCCGCCTCTTAGCATGATGCTGTTGTCACCATGCTTCACTGTAGGGGTGGTATTAGGCAGGTGACGTGCAATGCCTGGTCTTCGCCAGACCTGGAGCTTGAAGTTCTGTTCAGCTGAAAACTACATCACGTTAGGTCAGTCCTGGGGGCCAACTGTGACTACGGGTTTTTGTTCCAACCAGTTTACAATCAGTGACTTATTTTACAAAAGGAGTTTGATTTAAGAGTTAATGTTCGATTGACTAGTCATTTATCTTCCCTTCTTCATACACAAAAGAGTCATGTTACATTTATAGGAAATGTAGGAATCCTGCATGTTTGACATTGTTTTGATTCATTTTTGTCACGTTCCTACTAATTCCCTATTTTCTTGTGTACCTTGGCTCCCTTAACTGCAATCTCACACCTAGGAAAATGACACTGAAAGGCTGCAACTACTTATAGTCAGCATGCTCAGCAGTAAATAACAGTTAAATAACCAGACAATTAGGAAGAGCAGTGATGACGAAAATCTTAAAACCAAGATAAAGCAAACAAATTAAATTATTTCCAATGCATCCTGCATACCAGTAAAAAATTAACAAACCCAGTTGTGTTATTTGTGAATTGACAACAAAATATAGAAAAAGGGAAATAATGTCTCACTTAATTAAAATGAGAGTTCAATTAAAAACAGAAGTTGGTTGAGATGAAAACCTGCAGCTGTAGAGGACCCTCGGGACTGATCTTGCAAACCATCAAATCATACTGGCTCCTTTGACATTTGTGTTTAATTTGTTAATTGGCAGTTGGTTAAAAAACAAGAACCAACTAAAAACAGCAAAGTAAAAGAAGCAATGAGGTGTTTGGGTGTCTTTACAAGTGAATTCATAAAGAAAAGAAAGTCAAAACACTTGCCTGAGCAATAATTGGCTGTGAATTAAGAAAGTGGGTTAGAACAAAAACAAGCAGTCACTGCAGTCCACCAGCAGCCTGCTGTAACAGATGGTGTGGCATGTGCATGTAATACCAGTAGGACAGTAGCTGTTATCAAGTATGATTTATTAATTTTTTTTTTTTTTGCTCACACAGCATTAGATTTCTGTGCTTTTGAGATATTCTGTTTGATGTTTTTGAAGGCAAGATATTTAGTTCTTGCATTTATTCCTTGCAATAGTGTGTGGGTTAAAGGTTTATAATTTATATTTTATCATTTCCACTATCATTTTGGCTTTGAAGGGCATCACTGCTAGATCATGGACTACCTGACCAACAGACAGCATTTTAGGAGGCAGAGGGACTGTGTGTCAGAAATGGTGGTCTGAAATATTGGTGCACATTAGGGAACTGTCCTGTCTACCTTCCTGTTTACCCTAAACTCAACAGACTTTCCAGCACAATATCAACATTTGCCATCTGCAGAAAATTTCAGATCCATCATAGGCTGTATTAATAATGGAGACGTGTCAGAGTACAGGAAGGCTGTGGAGGACTTTGTTTTGTTTTTGGACAACAACCTGCAACTCAAGATCGGCAAGACAAAAGCTGGTGGTGAACTTCATGGTCTTTGTGAGAAAGAATTGAGAATTACAGTGGCCAAAAATGTGTTCAACAAAAGAAAAGGCATCGCCATTGCATTGAATAGAGAACTAAAAAATGGTAAAGAAGTAGGGATGTTTTACATTATGAAGCAGAGACTTGGATACTAAGCAAAGCAGATATTAATTATTTGGAAGCTTGTAACTGAAGAAGAATGGAGAGATTAAGTTAGGCAGAAGGAGTGAATAATAAAGAGGTACTGAGAGGAGTAGGAGAGAAAAAGACATTAGAACAGTTGAACTAAAACAGGGGTGGGAGTTGGGATATGTACTTAGGAATGATAGTGTTAATTTAAGGGATTAGAAGGGAAAAGTCTGTGAGAGACAAATAATAATCTTACTGGATATTATTAACAATATTAAAAAGCACCAGAGTATGAAAGGATTTCACAAGTTGGAGTTGGCATTCTGTTACAAGGACCTGTCCATAGGTAGAAAATTAATGAATGACTTGGCTTTTGTATTTCCTACATTATCTTACCATTATTCTGACAACACCATTTGCCTCTTGGTTTATTGGATGATCACTGTCATTTTGTGCCTGTCTACACACAACTGAACCAAATATCTTCACTTAATAGGTTACATGTCACCTGTGGTTTTCTCCCAATCTCTATGCCCCTAGAGAATTGACTTTTAGGGTACTCTGCAAAACATAAAGGATTTTGAAGAGTTAAATTATCAGCTGTCTTGATTTTCCTCCAAATGATTTAAAAGATTATGTCTAAAATAGCATGTGAGATAAACCAAATACTTCTACACATAGTCATTCACTCAAAACCATAAAACAGTCATTTTCTAAACCACTTAGATCTGAACAGGGTCGTGGGTGTGCTGGAGTCTATCCCAGCTAGCATAGGGCACAACGCAGGAACAAACCCTGGACACGATGTAAGTCCATCGCAGGGCAAACACACACACTATGGCCAATTTAGTGTTGCCAGTTCACCTATAATCTGCATGATTTTGGAATGTGGAAGGCAATCAGAGCACTCAGAGGAAACCCATGTAGTGAGGACCCAGGACATGAATTCAAGCTCTCCTTACTGAGAGGCAGCAGCACTACCATGGCGCCAACATGCTGACTACCACAAAACATTTTATGTTATACTAGCTGTCCCCCACGGATCCACCCACATAGTAGTGAAACAGGACAAACTTTAAAATCAATGAAAAAAAAAAAAGCGAAAGGTAGGTACACTCCAATATCAAATGTTGGCACTGTATCTGATTGTGTTCAGCTCTGATGGGAGAGTGTCTCCTGCACATGGCCATGATATCTCTGGTAATCAGCAGCTACCCACTAAAACACACATAGCTTTGATCTCTGTCTCAAAAATGTCAAACGTTACTCCATACCAATCTGTAGATGATAATGTCTGTTAAACAAACAGGTATCGCTAGCTAAGCAGAGGCAGGGTACGCTTCAACACTTGGCGTGAGGTAGACCGTCTCGAACGGAGGCTGGCGTGTGAGTGAGGAGGGCCACGCCCCCCTCCCCTCAGCCTGCTGTGTCTCTCTTGGATTCACGCAAATAAATCGATACCACAAGCAAATTATGATATTTAGCGCAATGAGAGATGTTGCAAAATCAACCGGAATGTTCAAGCAAATTATAGAAAAAACTCCGATCTAAAGCTGTTAAGTAGTGTGAAAACCGGATAGACAGACATTGGATTTTATATATATATATAGATTATGTTGGACTACTCAATTCCTGAATACACACATAGACTGTTTGAACACATACATTCAGAACTGATATCTGCTAAAATGCTGCTATTTCTATGCATTTCATTAATGTTTGAGCACTTTACTATTATTTACCAATTCCAGTTTACATTTTTTACAATTTTCTGTCACAATGTGTAATAATGCAACAATGTGAAATATGATGTGCAATATTCTTATACAGTGCATCTGGAAAGTATTCACAGCACATCACTTTTTCCACATTTTTTCTATTTTTTTATTTTTAATAAATTTGCAAAAACCTCAAGTAAACTTTTTTCACGTTGTCATTATGGGGTGTTGTGTGTAGAATTCTGAGGAAAAAAAATGAATTTAATCCATTTTGGAATAAGGCTGTAACATAACAAAATGTGGAAAAAGTGATACACTGTAAATACTTTCCGGATGCACTGTATAATGTGCAATACCTATATATATATTTTAATTTGATTGAATTTATTAAAATCAAATAACATTCCATACACATACCTCATGTTTTACAAAAAGAAAAAAAAAAAAAGGTTTGAAACACATCAACTCCCACCCCTGAGAAAGAGAGCTAAGCCAGCAGAGTAAAACTTTAAGCTAGTAAAAAATAAGTAAATAGATAAATTAATAAATGAATAAAGATAAATGGAGTAAAAGAGGGGAGAGAACCTCCTTCCTCAATTTAAATGCTTATTCTAAAATGTTATTGATTAAATCCTGCTAGGTTTTGAAAAGGTTTTGCACAGATCCTCTAAGTGCGGATTTGATTTTTTCCAGTTTCAAGTAGTATATAACATCACTGACTTAGAATAGGAGAGTTAGGATTCTTCCAGTTGAGCAAGGTAAGTCTATGTGCCAATAGTGTAGTAAAGGCAATCACAGTTTGTTTGTCCTTCTCCACTTTAAGCCCATCTGGGTGTATACCGAACACAGCTGTTAATGGGTTAGGAGGGATTGTGACACCAGCGCTGTCTGAAAAGCATTTAAAGGTTATGGCCCAAAATGATGTTAATTTGGTGCAGGCCCAAAACGTGTGACCCAGTGAGGCCGGAGCTTGATTGCAGCATTCGCAGGTTGGATCTTGCCCTGGAAACATTTTGGACAATTTTAAACGAGAGAGATGCACTTGATATATAAGTTTAAGTTGAATAATTCTATGCTTTGTGCATATGGAGCTCGAGTGAATTCTGTGTATTGCTACCTTCCACTTCTTTTCTGAGATGTTGAGTAAGAGATCCTTTTGAAGATAGTGGAAGAAATGTGTTGCTGGTAAGTCAAATTTGGAGTGCAATTGTTCGTAGGATGCAAAAACATTGTCTATTTTCAGATCTCTAAGTGATTTAATCCCGAATGTTTTCCAGACATTAAAACTGCGTAGGTTTGAGAGGGTGGGAAAAGGTGGTTCTCGTGCAGAGGTGCCACTGAAATAAGCTTCTCTATCTTAAAATACTTCCTACATTGGTTCCATATTCTGATTAAGTGAAGCACAATTGGGTTGTTAGTATATTAGTGATGGCTTGTACTTTTTGGGGTACAAAGCAAGGAATATAAAGAAGTACTGCAGAATTTTATTTCTATTGTGGACCAAGTCTGTGTATGTTCATCTATTTCTATCCATGTCCAGGTTTTTATAGCTTGTATGTTTGCTGCCCAATAATAAAACTGAAAGTTAGGTAGAGCCACGCCACCTTCTGCCTTAGGTCCTTGTAGGGTCGCCCTTTGGATAAGTGGATGTTTTGACATTCCAAATAAATGAGGTTATGGTTGAATCTAATTTCTTAAAAAATGATTTATTGATGTATATTGGAATGTTTTGAAATAAAAAGAGAAACTTAGGAAGGATATTCATCTTAACAATGTTAATTCTTCCAGCTAAAGTGAGATGAAGGGTGCAATATATTTTATCGCAGTGTGTCTATTGGACTATACATATACTTTGTTTGTCTATGCTGTCTATTATGTCCATTTGTTGTGGTATGATGTCCACTTGTCTTATGTTCGTACATTGAGCCTGGAGGCAAGCAATTTCATTCAGCTTTGCACTTCTTGTTGTATGGTCTGAATGACAATACGTTAATAAATAAACAAATGAATAAAATAAAATAAAATTTTAAAAAATGGTATGTTAGTTTTCAGTTCTTCTGCGTGTGTGTTATGATGACAGACAATTTTGCTCTACATTAAAGTCATAGATACGTTTGTAACTCATACTTTTTTTAATTTTAACTAAGAGGGAATGAAATGAAAATGTATTTCAGCAAATCTCATTTATTACAAATGCAATATATTACTTACTTTAATTCAAATGGATTGGTCTCAGTCAAATTCACTTAGACATTTCTGATTTAGTTCTTTTGTTTTACATCTGAGCCTGAGATTGAGAACATTCTCATTGTTTCTAATATCATTCCCACACAAATAAAGAAAGCCTTCAAGAAAAACCAGTTGTGTTTGTGCTGAGCGTATAAAAGACAGCATCAGCTTACTCACTTTCTTTTTTGTATGCCCTTAAACTGCTGTCACCTGAGGTAATAATGCTTTTCCAGTAATCCTTCTTTCTCATCCAGGATATTGTTAGCCACTCCTGGATGCAGTGCACTGAAAGCATGATAAAACATTCATATGTCTGTTTTCACAAAATGATCAATGAAAGGAAACACTGCAGTAGCCCTGCTTAGGAAAATGAATTTAAATGGAATAGAACAGGCATGCAGATAGAGGGAAAGTGCCATTCAGGCAGCCAAAAATACAGTTTGATTTATAAGACAGCGAGCAGTGAGCACGTAACACCCATCCTGCCTCACCTTCGCTGGCTCCCTGTGTCTTACAGAATCGAATATAAAATCCTACTAATAACCTACAAAGCCTTAAATAACCTCACGCCAAACTACATCAGTGACCTTCTCCATCACTATGTGCCTGCCCGCCCACTAAGGTCCTCTGATTCTGGCAATCTTGTTGTGCCCCTCACTAATCTACACTCCATGGGTGACAAGGCCTTCAGCTGTATAGCGCCCAGACTCTGGAATGACCTACCGAAATTAATTAGATCAGCTGACTCCATGAATTCTTTTAAAAAACAACTCAAGACTCATCTGTTCAGGAAGGCTTTTAGCTCTACTTGACTTTATTACCCTTCTCTCAGTTTACCTTTCTGTTAAGATGCTCATGTAACCTGTGTGTGTGTGTGCGAGACCATCAATTATGTTGTCTGTTAGGCTTTTTTTTCTCTGAATTCACTGTCGTAATCTTTGTACAATGCTATATACTGTATACCCTGCCGTTCTTTCTTATATTCTGTAAGTGCCTTGAGCATGGGAAAGGCGCTATATAAATAAAATGTATTATTATTAAGACACACCACTAGCGAGGTGCTAAATCAAACTAAACCAGAAGTATGCTTTGTCCCAGAAAGTAAATGTTTATTTAATAACTTTTTAAATCGTTGACATGGTGGTGCAGTGGTAGCACAGACCTGGGTCCTTGTCTTCCCTGTGTAGAGTTTGCATGTTCTCCCCTTGTCTGCGTGGGTTTCCACTGAGTGCTCTTTTTTCCTTTCACTGTCCAAAGACATGCCGGTTTGGTGAATTGACTAAACTGATCCTGGTGTGTGTGTGTGTGTGTGTGTGTGCGTGTGTGTGTGTGTGTGTGTGCGTGTGTGTGTGTGTGTGTTCACCCTGCGATAGGCTGGCTCCCTGTCCAGGGTTTGTTCCTGCTTTGTGTCTCATGCTAGCTGGGTGAGCTACACCTAAAGCAGTCAACCCATATCTGCATTAAGCAGGTTATAAAGTGAAATGACAATATTTTTAAAGAAAATGTGTGACAACAATATGTATTACAGGGACCACAAACTGACATGCTTAATTCACCAGTGTGCAATTACTGTATTCAAAAATTAGCATAAGCCTAATGCACCCTTCCAGTTATTTATTTAATTCAGATTTTGGGTAGATGGAGCCACAGCCTATCTAACAGCACTGGGCACAAGGCAAGAACAACTCTAGATTGGGTGCCAGTCCATCACTCATACCCAAATGGGTGAACTTAAAACTTACAATTAACCTAACATACAAGAGAAAGTAGGGTGAAATGACACCTTTTCCTTGTCTGATGAAGGGGCCTTAGCTGCCTCGAAAGCTTCCATTTGTAATCTATTTAGTTAGCCAATAAAAGGTGTCATTTCACCCTACTTTCTCCTGTATCAATCTATGGCTAACACAGTACAACACTCTACTCCTAACATGCAAGTCAGAGTACACTGAAAAACAACCAGACAAGCTCCACCAAGAGAGGGAATCTCATCTGAAAGCAAATTAATTTGAAATAGTCCTTTTAACTCAAGATATTAACTGAATTGACAATTAACAATAATTATAAATACTGAAATGCTGATGTGTCACAGTTCCAGTGTCCTAGGTTTGAATCCCGGGCTGAGCGCTGTCTATGTCTACCTTGGTTCCCTTGTTTGCACTTTTCTTTTCTTGCTGTATCTCATGACTCAGATTGATTAGATTGGCTAATCTAAACCAGCGCAGTGTGAGTGAAATTATGGGTGTGAGTTTGTACAAATGTGGCCTATGCATGACAGGTGTACCAGCTGGGGTTATTATTACATATAATAATAATGATAATGCATTTTATTTATAGGGCACTTTACATTAGCAGTAAATCTCAAAGAGGCGGATTGGAATAGCTAAGTCCCCTGTGCAAAAACCACTGCTGTGTCCTTGTCAGATGAGCGTACCCCATCTTTGTTTGTTTTGTGCACAACAACACAGAAACAGACAGATGATATGGTTCCATGCCACCAGACTCGCAGTGTTTTACCTGTTGCCTGGTAAGCTGTTAATGTATTTACATACATCCCTTTGACCTAATTTATAACTAAAAGACCCTACTGTGAAAGCAATAATAATACCAATAATTGCATGAAAACAATTACACTCTCAATCAGTTTGCACTGCTCATTCAGCTTGTACCTCCACCTTCATCGCTTTTTATCTTAGCTGCTCAGCCATGGTTATCTGATACCATTGATCATTCTGTAGCTAAGATACTTCTATTGTTTTGCTGTTACATTTGTTGTATGATGTGTCACAGTATTGTCTACAAGATTTGGCAGAGGTAGGAAATTTATGCATGGACATTCTGAGTCATAAACTTAAAAATAACAATATAAATAATAAATCACCTGCACCAGTATGTGGGTGCTAGCACAGCTGCTGCACATATGAGTGTCACCATTCTAGATATTCATTTCCTCATTGGTGATGTCAACTTGATAATGACCTGGTACAAAAAGATGTCTGACTGACAAGTGGTTGCCAGGGGCAAGACGGCAATGTGAATGTACAGAACAGCCTGTAAATGACCTCAAACAGTGATAGGGGACAACATTCATAGGCCATGCTCATGTACTGGATATCCCTGAAGTACAATACGCAGAGATGTCATTACAAAACATCTAGCAAATGATTCTGCAGCTTGGGTGGAAATGGAGGAGGTATAAAGTCACACTACAAGAAAAATTTAATTTTAGTGTAAAGTTGGGATTCAAGAGAAGGGTTGATTCAGTGCTGCTTTTAGATTGACCTGTTCACCCTATCATTGTATTGGGGGGTATTTGGATATTGGGGAGGTTATGAACTGCTGAGGCAGGCCCAGGGTTGCATACAGTTAGGTCCATAAATATTTGGACAGAGACAACTTTTTTCTAATTTTGGTTCTGTACATTACCACAATGAATTTTAAATGAAACAACTCAGATGCAGTTGAAGTGCAGACTTTCAGCTTTAATTCAGTGGGGTGAACAAAATGATTGCATAAAAATGTGTGGCAACTAAAGGAGGAGTTAAGTTACACATAAAATAATGTATTACTGATAATATTCAGAAATAATAACAAAATGTAAAGTACATTTGAATATTGGCAACCATACAACCTGATTAAATGGTGATATCTAGTTCAGGTGGCACACAGACTTGTAGTTACTTAAATGTCTCTAATTAAGACATCATTGGTGCTCAGCTTTCTTCAGAGTAGGCCTTAAGCCTGGTCAATATGGCTGCTGAGCTGTGCTCTTCATTGTGTTGTCTTCATCATCACAGGTTAGCAAGAGAGCAAGATTGTGAGGTTAAGCACGTACATTTATAGATGTTCTGTCCAACCCCTACAGCCAATAGGACATCATGGTACTTAAAAGCTTCTGATCCAAGCCAATTCCAAACAGCCATACTTTAGACCAATGGGGGAAATAGAACATCTTAACACCTGCCCCCAAACCATATGTTAACGTGACCTGGGTTTCTTGAGGGGGTTGAAAGACTTTAGCAAAGAAACACTCGCCAAACTGGTTTAAGGATCAGGGCAAAATTATCATCATAGGTTTATCCCCATTCTTACTTTTTAAAAGGGATGTCTTTCTGCCAAACTGCAAGAGATAAAATTTTATTTTAGGAGCGGATCATTTCTTGAAATTGCTTCGCTTACCAACCCCAGGGCGGGTGCTACGTGCTAGCCACGTCACGGCTCTGACGCTCGCATATGGGGAAGTGGCTGTACAATTTAAACAGTTTGTTATTTTCATGGGAATTGTTACATATGCATAATAGAACTAACTATTTTACATTACAGCGAGAAATTAACCATAGTAAAAAATAGTAAAACGTGATTGAAAGTGAAAGAAAATTATGTTTCATGTTGTGTTAGAGGTATTCGTTGCGTTATACATTTTCGTTCTGTTTGGCTTTGAAATTAACACACAAATACTTTTTAAACTTACACTTTTACTATAAAACTTCAGTAAAACAATATTTAGAATGAACTTTTCGTCCATATCGCACTGAATTTTGATTCTGTGTTTGGACTTACATCATGACAACACATCGTATAACTGCCCGTGAGTGAATATTATTTCTTTCTCTAATAAATAAACTGACTTTTCGATTGTTTGTCCCTGTGATTTGTTAATTGTCATAGCAAAAGCTATTCTAACGGGAAACTGGAAACGTTTTAATATGAAAGGCATATCAAGATCTCTTTTGGTGTCTAATGTTATCTGCGGAAGATGTACTACATTACCTTTCTTGTCACCAGTTAAAATTTTACATGTTAGAATTGTTCAATCAATATTGAATACAACTAATCTCGTCCTATTGCATAGCCCATCACTCATACATAAATTATCCTTCCATCCATCCATTTTCCAACCCACTGAATCCGAACACAGGGTCACGGGGGTCTGCTGGAGCCAATCCCAGCCAACACAGGGCACAAGGCAGGAACCAATCCCAGGCAGGATGCCAACCTACCGCAGGACACACACACCCACACACCAAGCACACACTAGGGCTAATTTAGAATCGCCAATCCACCTAACCTGCATGTCTTTGGACTGTGGGAGGAAACCGGAGCACCCGGATGAAACCCACGCAGACACGGGGAGAACATGCAAACTCCATGTAAGGAGGACCCCGGAAGCGAACCCAGGTCCTCAGGTCTCCCAACTGCGAGGCAGCAGCGCTACCCACTGCGCCACCGTGCCGCCCTACATAAGTTATGCAATAACATTATGATACATCCTTCTTTCAACAGTATTTGGGCCGGTGGAAGACCGGATGGTGTTAACAGTTGTAGATATTCTATGGGATATTGTAAGCTGATGTTTTCATCTTCCACACCATCTGCTTCAGCATAGTCTATTGATACGCATTTAGCCAATCTGCAGTGTAACCGATCAACAGTTGTCGTGTTAATTCGTTTGATTTCATCATTTCTCAGTGCTAGGATAGCCCGTGTACTCATTTCTTCTGTTGATAACCCTTTGGGATGAAATTCTTCAATAAGATTTAGACATAATAAGTCTTCTTTTATTGGAAACTTAAATTAAGGAAAAAGTAAAAATTTATAAGAACTGAGAGCGCAGGAACTGTATCTGACAAAAGCATCCACACGAATGAGAGGTGAGGGGACCGAGGCATGGGCCGTTAACCGGAAATGGCTGAGAGGAGGGCAGGACCCGCTCTACCAACTTGAAAGCATCTCTTGGCAATAGTCTTGTCTCGTCTCAAGATTTTCTTTTATAATAGATAATATTCACTGCACCGTGCACATTGTGTTTGATCAGTCTTATTTCAGGTTTCTTAAGCATCTTTAATGCAGTTGTCTGTAAAAAAACCATATACTTTACAAATAAAGATTGACTGGTTAAAATCTAAATGTTACAATGATCACCTTTTCACAGTTCACAGTTTTTTCTTGCTAATCTATAAACACAAACAGACTTAAACAGTGGGAAAACCAAAATATGAATGCAAAGTCTAAAATTAAGATGATGCATTGTCATACCACAGCTTGACTCTAAGCAGGGTCAGAATAAGTACAGGATTTCAAAGCTCATTGAAAATTTTACAGAAAGCTAATACCCTCTTTAGATGATGACCCACCCAACTTATAACAAAAAAAAATCATGTAACAGATGGTGGGGGGATATCAGGTCAGAGTAGGGAGTTTTCTGTCCATGTTAGCATGACTTGGGCTAAGCCTAGGAGTTCCCCACTAACTGGTCTTTGGGGCTCAACATTTTCTATAATGCCTTAGAACTTTGGGATTCCAGGGAGACCATCCATCCATCCATTTTCCAACCTGCTGAATCCGAACACAGGGATATGGGGGCCTGCTGGAGCCAATCCCAGCCAACACAGGGCACAAGGCAGGAACCAATCCCGGGCAGGGTGCCAACCCACCGCAGGACACACACAAACACACCCACACACCAAGCACACACTAGGGCCAATTTAGAATCGCCAATCCACCTAACCTGCATGTCTTTGGACTGTGGGAGGAAACTGGAGTGCCCGGAGGAAACCCACGCAGACACGGGGAGAACATGCAAACCAGGGAGACCATGCCATGGTTATTGTTATATTAGGTGAGAGTAGAGAGTAACAGAAAGACGTTGTTGTAACCCTGTTATTTTTAAAGTGTGCTTTTAATGCATGCATACTTAATTGTTTTTCTCAAAGTCTTGGTCATACAGAGGTGGGGCTAAAATACAGTTATTCGTGCTCAGCTGAGTGACTACTAAAAGTATGGCCTTATACCTGTTCAACTTGCGTAAAAAGAAGAGTCTCTGTGGTCCTATAATCTGGTCAAGACTATACATTACATTGACTCGCTTCCTTTATGATGCAAGTAGCCTCAAATTACTAATAAACAGAGAAGAATTTTCTGTAAAAACAATTGGATATGTGTTATAAATAGATATGTACATTAATCCTAAGAAAGTGCGCCAACTAAAAATTCGGAAACATATTTTGAGAAAGTGGCTTGGAATGGCCAAAGGGAATGACTTTCAGGTGCCTTCCGATAACACCTCTAATGACATGGGAAGTGTGGTTGAACCATCAGCTATATTATTTCTGAGAGGGTTAGAGTAACATTCTCTTTATCTGAGGATATTATTCAGGATTGTAAAAAGTCAAAGTAAAAAAAACAAAATTAATCAAAAAAGAATTTAACCGAGTGAAGTCACTATGCATAAGTTTGTATTTTACATAAAAAATCCTCCAGACCAGGACATCTATAAAACCATTCTGTCGTTAAGTGGGTGAACACTTGACGGGCAATGACAGGTGCAATAACATGCACTCAAAATTGGACAGAGACTGTCATGCTTATTAACCTTTCCCACAGCACAAGGTCAGCTGCACCTTATTGGGTGCCACAGAAAGGAGCAATGTGGTGAACAAATGTGGTGAATGGTCGGTACTCATTGGCTAAATCTGACATGCCCAGCGATTTTCAGTCATTTAAATTGACACAGTCCGGTTACATGATCAGCAACTGCAGTCAGCAAGTCTGACACACCTCATGACTAAGTCACATACTGTGACATCGACTTTAAGTGACAAGTGACATTAGAAAACATGCCTCCTTGCTAACCATCTTGAGCATATACAGCTGCAAAACATGTCAACCAGCTCCCCTTTTTTAGCAAGTTAGTTTCTATCTAGCATAGTGTTATGATTTGTATATTTTAAAAACTTGATTTCTCTTTATATACATTTTTCCAAATTTGAGAAGGTGGTTGTAGGGGTTTTGTTACATAAAGAACTAAATGTATATTTACTTCTGATTTCTAGATTCACTATTTCACTGTCATTTTTTATTTTCATTATGTTTTTGTAGTTACTGCAATGCCAGTTTGTTTCTCAAATAGGCACTGCCATTTTGTGGGTTTGTTGCCTAGATGTGACGGTTGGTCATTGTGGGCACAGACTCAGAGGTAGAATGATTGTATAAAAATAGACAATTGATTACCACACCCAGGACTATGGATATTGTCAAAGAACTTTGGCTTTGCAACTTTTTCTGCTTATAATTTTGAGCTTTTGCTTATTTGCTTTGTTTATAATTTGATTATTGGTCAGTGTTTTGGTTTACACCAATTTTTCACCTGGTCTGTTCAAAATATTAGCACCCTTGTGGCCTGCCTTTCACAGAACATCTATGGAGTAACTGCAGTAGTAACCTTCTTCTCTCTACTTTAAAATGTTGTTCTCCGTCATTTGTTAATTTTGAATTTTTCTGCTAATTGCTCAAGTGTATTTTTTGTTAATTGAGTTTTGCAGGCCAAGAAGATGTCACTTTGCTTGACCAATAACAAATGATTCTGCAAATTTTAGTTTATACATTTAATTTACCTCTGAAGCAGGTCACACCTTAATGTGATGCGTTCAGGGTGTCAATTACTTTCACTAAATCTGAGTTAGAGGGAAGCAACTATCCCTATGGGCAGAGTTCAAGTACCCTAATGGAGGTCATTATGAGACTGACAAATGAATTGTTACAGTTGTTCCAATTTTGATAATATTGTAGAAGAATGTAATGATAAAGCAGGAAGTAAGTCTTTCTGGGTAGATCTTGCTTTACACGTTAAACTTCATTCCTCTTCCTCACCAGCGGGCAGGTGTTCTTGGCAGTGACTGTAAGTAGATGCAGAGGATAGGAGATCCCTATGTACGTTTGCTGGGCTCACACTCCTTGATAGTTGAGGATATTAACAATGAAGGAGTACCTCAGACTAGAACCATTGCTTCTCTGCAATATGATGGGCCAATTCAAGAGTTTTGGGCAAGAAATGAAGATGATCCTTAGATAACTCTATTAGGAGGTACAAGAGACTTGTACTACTGGGAAAGTATCTGGGGAAAGACCCTAAAGAAATTATATCTCTCAGCTGGCTGGACAGCACCTGGGATTTCTCCAGAAGTAGTGGAGAATGTTGCTGACAACACCATCATCTATTGTCAGATGCAGTGTCGGTCAACATGTCTCTCACCAGGATAAGCAAACACAGAGCAAAGGGAAGCTAAAGAGAAAGAGTAGATTAGTGTTTTTCATTGTTATCAGTTAATAATCAGGGTGTTCATTAACTCATTTCATCTAGATTTCAGCTGATTTTCATCCTCTGTAATGTTTTTTGACTGTGTTCTACAGTATAAAGACTGCCTTCTGTAAATCATTTGCACTTCTCTTTATCTGGCCTCTTTATTTTGTCTCAACATTGATTTATACCGGTGACATAATACCCATTTGGTTACTAATGCTCCCTAACAGTGCTCAGGCTTGATTTTTAGCTGAATAACAATTATTACGTTATTATATTATTATCACAAAGATTATAACCTGCCTGAAGAAGGGGTCTCAGTTGCCTCAAATGCCTGCATATTGTAATCTTTTCAGTTAGCCCGTAAAAGGTGTCATTTTGCTTGACTTGACTAACATGGTACAACACCCTAATACTACAGCTGAGTAACAGTCAAATATTCAAAGATCACATAAACTCCAGGGGCTCCAAGTACCTACCAAGGACAAGCAGTTAGGATGAGTGGTAAATATAATGTGAACTGTTTTCATGTAGCAACAGATATAAGGCAAGAAACACTTGTGCATGATGTGCCAGGTCACCACAAACACACATACTGTACATGACAGGGAGGTTAAGGGTGGTTAGTAAAAGTAATAGCAGGTCCTGGGACTGTTGAAGGAAAAAACAGACTGAAAACATACAGTACAAGTGCCATCAAAAAGGTAGGTGTTTAGGGGATCAAACAGGCACCGGGAGGTGGCACTGCTACTTCTCAAGACACTTTTTTGTGAATTTAGCTTTTTGAACAGTACAAGTACAGATTGTGTCTAAAATGATTCTGTGAATGTATGGTTGTTTTTGACCTCATGAATTGTTTATAAGAAGAAACTGGATCTGTAAACTTTTTACCAATCTTTTGGTTGTGAACTCACTGAGGATCTTAGATACATTACATTGTAACTCAGGCATGAAGTCAAGGAGACATACTAATGATCAGAGTTTTGGTAATTATGTTAAGTGCTTTCTGCATGTGGCCATTGAAACAATTAAGACTACTTAACTTCAAAAAAGACATAATTAATATTTGTATGGAATCCACATGCTGCTACAGTGCTTCACTATAACGAATAAAATAAAATGTATAACTTGTAGCCTGAGGTACTCTAGCAGGTTGGGAGCATGCGCTGATTGCAGGTGGTTTTGAAAATCTAATTAGACTGAGGTGAATTTTACACTTGGCTTTCAATGAAATCAGCATTACAGTGAACAACTGTTAATTTAAATCCAGATATTAAATGTTATAAGACCTTATGCATATATGGACTAAAGTTTTACAGGACTTGTAAGTAAACATCATTGAAGTCAGTGTAGTCTACTGGTTAAAATATTACACTATAAAAAATAAAGCTGTCAGTTAAATTCTCACTACTCCCTTATTTTGTAATGGCTAGCAGTTAGTGTTCTAGTTGGAGACAATTTTATACTGTAAGTAACTGTATTTATGATTTATAATTGACTTTCAATAAAAGCATCAGAATAATAACAATCATAAAAGTAGATAATTGGAATTCTGAACAAATTTTAGCAAAATTCTATATAGAAACAATGCATATTTATTTAATGTATAAAATGCATACGATGCAAGAAATAAAAAATACTAACCATAAATACAGGGGAAATCTTATATATAAATGTCAACGCGTGGAAGTGTGTGTGTGTCTCTCTGGCCCAGAAGTGAGAGGTGGAGTCGGGCTAAGGGCTCCACCTCTGAGGCTACGCAAGTGAGGCCAGCACGTCAGCAAAATGAAACATCCGTAGAGAGAGTCACTCATTTATCAGCTAATACAGAAATGTGGTGAACACATCAGCAAAACAGTGTTCCTTTTACTTTTCCTCCTGCTGCTAATACACAAGCGAGGCGAGCACGTTGGCAAAATGAAACCTCCAAAGAAAGACAGTCGCTTAGCCACTAATGCACAAACGATGCAAACATGTCGGCAAAACAAAACCTCCTAGGATAGAGATGCCCAGAGTAGTTCCTTTCTTTCTTATTTTTTGGATGATAAATGGGACTGGACTGCCAATACTGATGCTCTGTGCAAGAGAGGACAGAGCTGACTATACTTCCTTAGAAGGCTGGCGTCCTTCAACATCTGCAATAAGATGCTGCAGATGTTCTATCAGACGGTTCTGGCGAGTGCCCTCTTCTACGCGATGGTGTGCTGGGGAGGCAGCATTAAGAAGAAGGACGCCTCACGCCTGGACAAACTGGTGAGGAAGGCAGGCTCTATTGTAGGCACAGAGTTGCACAGTTTGACATCTGTGTCAGAGCGACGTGCGCTCAGCAGGCTCCTGTCAATCATGGAGAATCCACTGCATCCACTAAACAGTATCATCTCCAGACAGAGGAGCAGCTTCAGCGACAGACTGCTGTCACTGTCCTGCTCCACTGACAGACGGAGAAGATCGTTCCTCCCCCACACTATACGACTCTTCAATTCCATCCTTGGGGGTAAACGTTAACATTATACAAAGTTACTGTTATATCTGCATTTTTATCACTCTTTAATTTAATATTGTTTTTTATCAATATGCTGCTGCTGGAGTATGTGAATTTCCCCTTGGGATTAATAAAGTGTCTATCTATCTATCTATCTATCTATCTATCTATCTATCTATCTATCTATCTATCTATCTATCTATCTATCTATCTATCTATCTATCTATCTATCTATCTATCAGTTACCTGACATTTCAATTTTTTTTTCTGATGATTTCAATAGTTTCTAGGACCCTGTGCTTTTTACTCCCTCTCATATCAAGTTATTAATATGATCCTTTATGTTAGTTACTTTTAGTCAAGGTCCTAGAGGACCAGTATTATGTCAAGAATTTTTCTGGGATCCCCAAAACTGAAGATGCAGTCCTGGTTCAGGAAGGCAGTTTTTTTCCAATGAATTTCTTAACTCAATGTCAATCTCGTTATTATCTGAACTCCTTGTTTAGTTAGACATCTGGCTTTTCTTGTTTGCTGTCAAAGAAAATGAATAATGATGTGACTTTTATTTTCTGAGGTTCAGAAAGTCACTTCCTGCTGCAATGACATTAAGGGTATAGGGATCTCTTAATTTTCTGTATTTTTGGCCAACTTTAAATTCACTTGACTGCCAAGCATTTTGAGTTGTTTTTTAGATTTTTAAAATTTTTGTAACAATCCAAGATACAGTAAAAGAAGGACTGACACATGGGCACAAACAGCTGCTTAATGGTTCTTGAAAGGACTGTTTATTATTTGTTTAAGAAAAGGACTCTATAACTTTGGCCTTTGGAGACAACACACTTCTTCTCTAAGGGGATTGCCATCCTGTCAGGTCTTCACACCACACCAGCTGTCTGTTTTAGCCAATACACTAGACTAGCTTGCTCAAATTATAACATTTATTTGAAGAAAAAAAAACTGCTGTGACTCGTCAGGACCAGGCCTGTCCTCCAGTGACATCCTACACATCTTCTACAAATCTGTGATGGCCAGTGCGATCTTCTACTCTGTGGTATGCTGGGCTGGTGACATCACTTCAAGAGAGGCCCACCAAATCAACAAACTAATTAGAACAGCAGACTCAGTTATGGGACACACTCTGAACCCCCTGGAGTTCGTAGCAAAGGAGAGAATGAAAACAAAACTGAGTGCCATGATACACATGCGCTCTCTCAGACACAATTAACACTGCAGTCTATCAGTCGACAGTAGAAGTGTGTCAAGAAACGTTGAGGGGGCTCCTTTATGCCAACAGAAATATGTCTGCGCAATGCCTCACTGTGACTGTGATAGCCAAGTCAGAACCTTTCTTTCTTTTGATTTTTTTTGCTTTATAATCATTCTGGTGTGTGTTCAGACCAAAGTGTGTGTGTATATTTATGTGTTGTTTTATTAACTTACTTATCAACCTATTTATGTATTTGTTTATTTAAAGAGCATATGTAATAAACTGTAAAATAAAAAATTTTTTAAAAATAAACTGTTTCCTGTGTTTGGCCAAGCTAAATTCTGTCATTGCGGTCCAAAGGAGATTTAGAAACCTGTTACAAGAAGGATGCATCACGTACTGTAATTAAACCACGTTCTTTAGATGAATTGTGGACTAGGATAATAATGAGATTCAGGTCACTACTTAAAATCAGCTGCAAAAGGTATTTGTAGAACTTCAGAATTGCATCACAATTTGTGTACATGATAATGGTGACATGTTAAAAATGAACAATCTCAAAAACAAAGCTATGTGAAAATATGCTAAATTCATTCAGTAACCTCTTTTTACAGATCTGTTTTATCATTTACAGAACTCAAGATATGATTATTTAAAACTGCACAAGAAATATATATACCAGTAATGGCGCACTGTACGATAATGTGCAGTGAATACACTTGACTTGAGCATTCATAGTTTTCTTACTCTTTCTCTGTACGTTTAGCATTTGTTTGCTCAGAGGTTGATGCGCTTGCTGCTTTCTGACTGAGCAGCTCTTCTTTACTCCACCTTAGTGGCCCGTTTCTTCTCTTCTTTCGTCGGCATCTTTTCGTATTAAAAGTGATTTAAGTCAGTGTTTGTGTTGCAATTACTTAGTATGTTTTCCTTAATTTTTCATTTAAACTGGCACTTAAGTCTCTTCAATCTGCCTCAAGAATAATTTAAGATATGAAGAGGTAGGGGAAGTGACAGCGAAGGTGGTAGGGATGAGAATGGCGCCTGTACGCATGCGCCCTGCTGGCCACCCACTGCCAAGAGTTGATTCTACAATAAAATAAAATAAAAATAAAAAGAGGAATAACCTTGGAGGTCAATCATCACCCTGAAAGTGGATAGTAGACGACACGTAGTGTATGTGCACCACATTTCAGGTCAATACTTCAAACGGTTTGCAAGATTGATTAAAAATTCTGGACAGACAAACAGACAACCACGGTAGCGTAATATATATATATATATACAGGGTAAGTCAAAATTATGTTAACACTAATGGTACTGCTATGTATATACTGTACATGGACAATTTATGTGCCACATATGGAACATGTGTTGAACATGATGGCGAACAGGTTGAGACATTCCTGTAAATCATCTTGCACATATGAAGTATGTTTTGAGAATAAATTGTTTCTGCCAATCAAATGTTAACATAATTTTGACTCACCCTAGATATATACAGTATATATATAATATTTCTTTGACTATGTTTCATCATTATGGTATATTTTGTGTTTATATTGTTTTACTTTTTTCATAGTTTATTTGCAATTATATTTAATGGCACGCATCTATAAATGAAATTGGGTTTTGTAAGAATATCTGAAGAACTGAAAAAAAAGCAAAACTCTTAACTTTGGGTGACCCGCTACCCTGAGTTGGGTTAAGCATAGTTAAAACTGTTATGTTATATGGGAAAAACAGCAGTCACTGTCTTCTTCTTCTTCTTCTTTCGGATGCTCCCGTTAGGGGTTGCCACAGCAGATCATCTTCTTCCATATCTTTCTGTCCTCTCTCACCACATCCATAAACCTTCTTTTAGGCCTTCCTCTTTTCCTCGTCCCTGGCAGCTCTATCCTTAGCATCCTTCTCCCAATATACTCAGCATTTCTTCTCTGCACATGTCCAAACCAACGCAATCTCGCCTCTCTGACTTTGTCTCCCAGCCGTCCAACTTGAGCTGACCCTCTAATGTACTCATTTCTAATCCTAGACATCCTTTTCACACCCAGTGCAAATCTAAGCATCTTTAACTATGCTACCTCCAGCTCTGTCTCCTGCTTTCTGGTCAGTGCCACTGACTCCAACCCATATAACATAGCTGGTCTCACTACCGTCCTGTAGACCTTCCCTTTCACTCTTGCTGATACCCGTCTGTCACAAATCACTCTTGACACTCTTCTCCACCCATTCCACCCTGCCTGCATTCTCTTTTTCACCTCTCTTCCAAAATCTCCATTGCTCTGTACTGTTGATCTCAAGTACTTAAACTCAACCACCTTTGCCAGCTCTACTCCCTGCATCCTCACCATTCCACTTACCTCCCTCTCATTTACACACATGTATTTTGTCTTGTTCCTACTGACCTTCATTCCTCTCCTCTCTAGAGCATATCTCCGCCTCTCCAGGGTCTCCTCAACCTGCTCCCTACTATCGCTACAGATCACAATGTCATCAGCAAACATCATAGTCCACGGGGACTCCTGTCTAATCTTGTCTGTCAACCTGTCCATCACCATTGCAAATAAGAAAGGGCTCAGGGCCGATCCCTGATGTAATTCCACCTCCAACTTGAATGCATCCATGACTCCTACCGCAGACCTCACCACAGTCAAACTTCCCTCGTACATATCCTGTACAACTCTTATGTACTTCTCTGTCACTCCCAACTTTCCTCATACAATACCACAGCTCCTCTCGAGGCACCCTGTCATATGCTTTCTCCAGGTCCACAAAGACGCAATGCAACTTCTTCTGGCCTTCTCTAAACTTCTCCATCAACATCCTCAGAGCAAACATCGCATCTGTGGTGCTCTTTCTTGGCTTGAAACCATACTGCTGCTCACTAATCATCACCTCACTTCTTAACCTAGCTTCCACTACTCTTTCCCAAAACATCATACTGTGGCTCATCAATTTTATTCCCCTGTAGTTACGGCAGTCCTGCACATCCCCCTTATTCTTAAATATCGGCACCAGTACACTTCTTCTCCACTCCTCACGCATACTCTCACTTTCCAAGATTCTATTAAACAATTTGGTTAAAAACTCCACTGCCATCACTCCTAAACACCTTCATGCTACCATAGGTATGTCATGTGGACCAACGGCCTTTCCATTCTTCATCCTCTTCATAGCTGTCCTTACTTCCTCCTTGCTAATCCGTTGCACTCCCTGATTCACTATCTCCACATCATCCAACCTCTTCTCTCTCTCATTCTCTTCATTCATCAGCCTCTCAAAGTACTCTTTCCATCTGCTCAACATACTCTCCTTGCTTGTGAGTACATTTCCATCTTTATCCTTTATCATCCTAACCTGCTGCATATCTTTCCCAGCTCGGTCCCTCTGTCTAGCCAATCTGTACAGGTCCTTTTCTCCCTCCTTAGTGTCCAACCTCTCATACAACTCATCATATGCCTTTTCTTTAGCCTTCGCCACCTCTCTCTTCACCTTGCGCCTTATCTCCTTGTACTCTTGTCTACTTTCTGCATCTCTCTGACTATCCCACTTCTTCTTTGCCATCCTCTTCCTCTGTATACTCTCCTGTATTTCCTCATTCCACCACCAGGTTTCCTTTTCCTCTTTCCAGATGTCACGCCAAGCACCCTTCTTGCTGTCACCCTTACTACATCTGCTGTAGTTTCCCAACTGTCTGGTAACTCTTCACTGCCACCCAGTGCATGTCTCACCTCCTCCAAAAACTCAACCTTCCAGTCTCCAACGTCATCCTACAGACCACCATCCTATGCTGCTTAACTACACTTTCCCCTGCCACCAGTTTGCAGTCTTCAATCTCCTACAGATAAACTCTTCTGCATAGGATGTAATCTACCTGTGCACATCTTCCTCCACTCTTGTACGTAACCTTATTTTCCACCCTCTTCTTAAAATATTTATTCACCACAGCCATGTCCATCCTTCTAGCAAAATCCACTATCCCCTGACCTTCTTCATTCATCTCCTTGACACCATACCTACCCATTACCTCCTCGTCTCTACTGTTCCCTTCAACAACATGCCCATTGATAACCACTCCAATCACCAATTTCTGTCCCTTGGGTACACTGTTCATCACTTCATCCAACTCACTCCAAAAATCTTCTTTCTCACCCACTGCACACCCAACTTGCGGTGCATATGCACTAACAACATTCATCACCACACCTCCAATTTCCAGCTTCATAATCATTACTCTGCCTGACACTCTTTTCACCTCCAAAACACTCTTGACATACTGTTCCTTCAGAATAACTCCTACCCCATTTCTCCTCCCATCCACACCATGATAGAACAATTTGAATCCACCTCCAATCCACCTGGCCTTACTCCCCTTCCATTTAGTCTCTTGCACACACAATACATCAACCTTCCTTCTCTCCATCATATCTGCTAACTCTCTCCCCTTACCAGTCATACTGCTAACATTCAAAGTTCCTACCCTCAGTTCGATTCTCTTTACTTTCCTCCTCTCCTCCTGCCTCCGGACACGTCTCCCACCTCTTCCTCTCCTTCTTCGGCCAACAGTAGCCCAATTTCCGCCAGCACCCTGTTGGCTAACAGTACTGGTGGCGGTCGTTGTCCACTGCATCCACTAAACAGTATCATCTCCAGACAGAAGAGCAGCTTCAGCAACAGACTGCTGTCACTGTCCTGCTCCACAGACAGATTGAGGAGATCGTTCCTCCCCCAAACTATGCGACTCTTTAATTCCACCAGGGGGGGGTAAACGTTAATATTTAACATTATACATAGTTATTGTCTGTTTTTTTCACCTGTATTATTATCATTCTTTAATTTAATATTATTTATTGTATCAGTATGCTGCTGCTGAAGAATGTGAATTTCCCATTGGGATTAATAAAGTATCTATCTATCTATCTATCTATCTATCTATCTATCTATCTATCTATCTATCTATCTATCTATCTATCTATCTATCTATCTATCTATCTATCTATCTATCTATCTATCTATCTATCTATCTATCTGTTAACCCAGGGCTCGACTGATCCGGTATGGAAATTTGTATTGTTGTCCGCAAATTGATTTGGCAAAATTTTACACTGGATGCCCTTCCTGACGTAACCCTCCCCATTTATCCGGGCTTAGGACTGGCACGAAGAAAAACACTGGTTTGTGCATTATCACTGTGGTCCCCCTAAATCAGGAAGAAACAAGCTTTGAATCAATTTCGGCGTCGGGCATGCTGCAATAATAATGTTCCAGTAAAGCAGGGCATACTGGAAAAAATTATTGTATAAGTACAGTTGCAATGAAAGGAAATTTAATAACACATTCAAAAAAGGAAAAGTAAAATAACAAGTTGTGATCCTGCCTGGCACTTGAACTGCCTAACCTGCCCAACAGCTCGAACTGGAAGGAATGTTCAACTTTTACAATAGGTCTGAAGCCTTCGTTCCCCACGCAGCTAGACGAGGCCACTGCGTGTCTCCGGCGATCTTCAAGCGAGTCAAGTGGCCTCGGGGGTTTGTGCGCGCGTCACGTGACAGCGCGGCGTTTACGTTGCCCGTCTGGCGGATGCTCACTCGCTCGCTCGCTGAGACTAGTCAGCCTTCTGCAGCCACACAAAAGACACTAAGGGGGGCAATGAGGGCAAAGAAATATGGTTGTTCGCAGCTGCTGTACTGTAAACAAATTGTGGATTAGAAGTTACGGTTTTGTCTTTTTTTGTTTTGATGACATTTGACCGGCGCTAGTATTTTTTGCAAAACCCAGCAATTAATTAGAAAAAAGATGGATGGACCCTGTAATTGGACAAGCAAGCGTTTAGCGACAACGACTTTACGGAGAGAGGGTCTCGTAGTAAGTACAGTAAGTGCAAACTTTTATAACATGCAATTAAAACTGCATAAAGTATCCTTTTTGTTTGCATATTTTTTGGTAACAGCGCGCAGCGACTGACTAATCTTGACTTTATGACGTGTAATTAGTCAAAAAACAAGTCATTGGAAGCCTATGTACCCCTTATTTTAATGACAGTCTCGAGCTTTACAAAAAAGCAGAGTTAACTGATAAACGATTTGTCTCTGAATACTTGAGCACATAAAAATAATTGCAAATGTACTTTTTGGTAATTCAGTCCGAATTTGTTTTATTGTGTTTTACAGATAGACAGATGCGCAAAAGTATTCTGACCTCTTCCAGAAAAGTTGCTGAAGGCAGCTATACACTTTTGTTAAAAAAAAAAAAACAGAAAAGTAAAGTGTAAGGAAAAAATGAGCCAACCTGAGCGAATCCCTGCTGTGTGGTTGGGGATCGCGCTGCTCAGAAATGGTTAAAAGTGGACGCGCTTTGGGCGTCTCATAGCAACTAAGAGATAAGCGGAAAACAAGCCCGATTTGCAGGGGACTCGAATTAAAAGTTCTAAAAGTGTCCTCCTCCGTGTTTATTGATATCATTTTTGGAAAGACATCCGTAAAAACTTAAAATGTTCATGTTGTCAGAGACTTTTATGGAAGCGTTGCCTTCTTTGCGAAGCTCCGCCCATTACACTACATCGGTGTATTTGCATTTTAATGAATCACTCAATTCAAGGTATTTACTGCATTAAGAACAAGCTCAGGCTCGCACAGCTACTAACAGTTGGGTAAACAGGTTTAACTTGTACACTGTCTACGGTTTTTTTGTAATTGTTAAATCCACATATTCTGCAGTTTGTGGGAAACTGTCCTGTGTGTGTTTTTTTCCATAATTTGGTATCAATTTCTTATTGTTACTCCCCAAAATTAAATTTTTAAAATATTACGTTTGTACTTAAGTTTAAGTACATTTCACACATCAAAGAACTAGAGTCAGAATTATGAGATATAAATATGTAGTGTTTTGAATTCAAGTCCATTTGAACTAACACAAAGGAAGAACATCAAGAAGTATGAATAAAGTAGTTTTATAAAATGAAAACAGTTGCCAGATCTGGTTACTAGGAGATAAAAACAGCAAACTTTTGCCTTTCCTGCCTGTCCCCAGACTAGAGTGGGTTTGAAATTGATGAGATTCTTCCAGATGTCGCATCTGCGTAAATCTCCTAGGCCATAACGTGCAGCAATAGGGGCAAATAAATATCCATTGCTTCTGCTCATGTGTACCAGTCCAAAGTAAAGGAGTGACATGCCAAGCTGGGATTTTCAAAGCACCATTGTTAATATAACAAACTGCGGTGCAACTTGGCAGCAAATGGTAAATGCGGCTAACATGACATCACTGTCCAATATCCAACTGCAGTAATAGATGAAACCCTGGTGACCTTTTAAACTGCATCCAATACAAAACTCCACCCACATCCAACTTAAGCTGATGTCACATTACGTGACGTCTAGTCAGAGAGTTTGTCAGACTTGCTGGGTACAGTTTCTAGTCGCCAGACCATGTCAGTTTATAGTACATGACTGAAAATCACTGGGCATGTCAAATTTAGCAACTGCACATCGGCCTTCTAGCGCAGACGTGCTCACCCCTTTTTGTGACAGCCAGTAATGTGCTGCCTGATGGAGTTGGTGCTATACAAAGGGTTAACGGGTACAGTAAGTTCAGCCACACTCATCTCTTCCTGTTTGGGAGGTCCAAAACACCCATGTTACTTATTGCTCATCACTGCGTTATATGCATTTTACTCGGTTGCATTCATTAGTTGTTAGCTCTCATGCACCCCTACAACTAAAGACAAAAATCAAAGAGAAGTGAGTTGTAGACTAGTTGGAGAAAGATGCTGGGTATGTCACATTAGGTGTCTCTCCTCATGGGAGTACACTGCTGACTGCCCCTGACTCACAAAAAATATATAAATGAAAGTTATATCTGAAAATCACTGGCAAATTTGTCAAATGTGCATGGGCTTTAGAGAGTAATCTGGCATCAGGTTCCCCAAAAGCTGTACAGTATACTCCCATTCAAATAAAGCAAAAGATAGACAAGCCACTTGAAGCAGTACTCCATCTAAAAGTGATACTTTATTACATGTTACTAACCCCAAGTAGTTTGTAATGATGGGCAAGAAAAAACGTTTAATTTAATGTTTGCATGCAAAACAGAGTTAACAATGTTTTTGCTAGAATATGTGTCTATGGTGCCCAAAGCTGGCAATAGCAAACAGTATCAAAACTGTCCATGGACAAATCTCTCATTACTCATGTTGCATAATCCACATCATGTCAAGTCATCCAGTTGTATGCTCACAACATCCTAAACACACGTACATTTACTAAAATATTGTTAAATAAACCACTTCTGGAAGACACTCTGCTCAGAAGCAAACAAGATTTTATTACTTTCATATTCAAAGTGTTGAGCCACAACTGGAGCACCTCAGGATTATTTACCCAACGTCTATGAAACTTCATGAGTCAATTGAACTTATGCTTGTTTAAGCATTTCGGACATGCACCAGTACGAGGCATATTCTCTTCCTAATAGTGTTTTTGCTTGCTTTTTTTAACTTTTAAACTTTAATTTTATATATCTTCCAGTGAACTTTGCATTGTTGATATCACATGAAGCACAATGTTTGTGAATGGAGTAGCTGTTACTGGGCTGGACTTGAGACCAGTTGGGTTGGTCTTCAATTCAAATGCTTGTTTTTGTCTGAGCATGTTCCATTTTCGTTCACAAGAACATTTTCTGGAAGTAGTTAATTTAACATTATTTTAGTAAAAATGCATGTTTTTGTGAAGTCCTCAGCATACTATTCGATGACTTTAAATATGGAGATGTGCAGATATATGTAATGTGAGATATTTTTTCATTGACGTTTTGGTTTTATTTGCTGTTGTTCACGGTCGGTCATCATATATGCCTATTCTGTCAGAAGCTTTGTTAGCTCAGTCCTGCATGAAGACGTGAGATTAAAAGTTTTTATTGACCATCACTACAAACTATATGGGGGTAAAGTAACATATTAAGAAAATAGCATTTTTGGCTGGATTATTCCATTAAGGTGAACAGTTTTCTTTGAGAATAAGTGAATTTTCAAAGTTCATGAGGAATGCACTAAGGAAAAGGTGCAGAGTAATAGTAATAGCTGGAGTAGTAGCTGAAGTAACGTTGTCACCTGTACAGAGTACGGTGAAATTCATACTTGTATGTCCAGCCAACACACAACATATTGTAACTCTATGGTTGAATGATAAATAAGAATATACAGTATTAAAATACATAACCTCGTTTAATTCAATAGAAAACACAAACCACCTAGCTAATATAGTCTTTGTTATTAATCTTTACATATGACATTTTGAAGATGACCTTCTACTTTGAACCAAAGAAAGCAATGCATTGACCTAAAAAATACAACTACTGAGAAATAACAAGGTAAGCCACAGGCCCTTTAGTGGATCTTTAAAAATAACTATAACTTAGAATAAATGGGCAACAAGTAAATTATATTTTAATCCAATAGCACATAGACCAATAGACTTTAAATGCTGAAAGCACAACATTCTTTATCTGGCCTTCATCCAATACTATTTCAAAGTAACAGATTAAAAAGAAACAGCCTCTGTTTAAATTTAGAGCAGTGACTAATTTGACAAATATGAAACTGCCATTTTAAAATTTATCTTAGCATTAAAAGTCTTGATGCTATGATTTTTAACAATGCATTATACAGCATAAGATTACAGACTTGTGTATCAGGTCCAGAATAGTATAGTGTAGAGTTGTGATCTGGTGGTCCAGCAATCTGTATATAGTTCAGGTACATATTGCAGGGCTAAATAAAAACTGTTTTTGTTTTTTTTTTATAATTGTTTTCAGTCTTACAACTATGTCCCCTTATGTATACCTCCATATACTGCTGTTCTTCTGTGGATGAAAGAAAACCCTTGCAGCTGTTTGGGGAAGATTCTGCATTGAGTGCACAATTAATGTCCTGATGAGTGCATGTTTTAGCGATAAACATGCCCTTGTCAAAAATAAGCATCTGTTGCTGTTACTTTATGCTGCTCTCTGCTGTGTCTACTGTATGTTTTGTATATTAACAGCATCTTCACTTACCCAGGTGTGTTCAGTTGTGTTCAATTAAAATTTTAATTGTCTCAATAGGGCTGTTATAAAACAGCCATACATCACATACAAAACAACTTAAAATATTCTTTCAGGAGAGACATGACCCCATGTGTCACTGAATTTGATTAAGTGGGTTTGAAAATGTAATTTTATGCTATAATACATGCATAATAGATGAACATGGTTTCATATGTCAGGCAATATCAGACTGTTCTGAGTAAAACTAAAACTAATTTGGTATAAACACTTTAGGGATTGTATGAAATCTCAATATCAAACGTCGGCACACCTTCAAGTCAAGGCATATCATGTCAGCCCTTTTGCAGTTTTAGAAAGATCCTATATAAATATCTGGGAGTGCAGCTGGATGATAAATTAGACTGGACTGCCAATACTGATGCGCTGTTCAAGAAAGGACAGAGCCGGTTATACTACCTTAGAAGGCTGGCGTCCTTCAACATCTGCAATAAGATGCTGCAGATGTTCTATCAGACAGTTGTGGCGAGCACCCTCTTCTATGTGGTGGTGTGCTGGGGAGGCAGCATTAAGAGGAAAGATGCCTCACGCCTGGACAAACTGGTGAGGAAGGTAAGCTCTATTGTTGGCATGGAGCTGGACAGTTTAACATCTGTGGCAGAGCGAAGGGTGCTCAGCAGGCTCCTATCAATTATGGAGAATCCACTGCATCCACTTAATAGTATCATCTCCAGACAGAAGAGCAGCTTCAGCGACAGACTGCTGTCACTGTCCTGCTCCACTGACAGATTGAGGAGATCGTTCCTCCCCCAAACTATGCGACTCTTTAATTCCACCCAGGGGGGTAAACATTAACATTTAACATTATACATAGTATCATATCTATCTATTCAGCAATTATGTAAAAAAAAAGGTTCATTATTAGTAAAAAAATTTTGAAATTCATTTTTAGAATCCACTTTGCTTAGTTGTTTTTTTTTTCTTTCATTATTTATTTGGTCTGTCCTGTATGGTAACATTTCCTGCTCTTTTTTAGTTTCCTTGCTCCCATCATGGATCCAACTTGAAAATCATGCTATTAGCAGAAAAAGGATCTTCAAGCCTTAACACTAGAATTACCAGTGCCTACGAAAAAACTTGTAGATCCGGCCCACCTTAAATCCATTCGCACGTCTCCGTCAGCGTCTTTTGTCCTGTAAATGTGTCAATAAAGACAAGCAGCAAGCAGCCTGCTATTTCATCCTCCCACAGCTGCAGAACGTGCACAAAGTTCTCCCAGCTCATGCCTTGATTGATTATCTGGGTGTGAAGTGCTGGAGTTTTAGATTGGAAATAATAGATCGTTATTTGGAACACATGCATTTCATGTGTGTTCTGTTTCTACAATAATCTGTGTAAACACATTGTTAAAACAGAAACGTTTGTCATATTTTAGTTGTAAATGACAAAATGTTGGCATAAACATGGTTATCTCGGCATGTATAAAACTCTGCTGCAAGAATCATAAGTCAATTTCACAGTAGTAACGGCTGTTCTATTCGGTCTTCACTGACTCTGTGTCTTATAGGACTGAGGATAGTATTCTGTCACTAACCCGTAAATCATTAAATGGCCTTGCACTGGACTCTGTCAGGAACCTCTTGCGTCACTGAACTCTGCTGTCCATCCACCTCTGATCCAGGGATGCTGGCAATCTGGTTGTGTCCCACACAAGCTTATCCACAGTCATCAATTCTAATGCTCCAAGATTTTGGTATGGCTTCTCTAAAGTAATTGCACTTACTGAATTAATTCATGAATTTAAAAATCACTTTAAAGCACATATGATCAAGGAACCCTGACATTCTTACATCTTCTCTCAATTACCCCCTCTGTTTAGATCCTTATGGTAGTATTTTGTTCCTCAAACTGTATTTTTTGTTTATTATCTTCAAGTGCTTTGTATTTTATTAATTTATTAATTTCTTGTTCTATTGAAAAATGTTGTTTTGTTTTTAATGTTTTGATACTAGTTTCTATCCAGCATTATTTCCAACATTATTTCTTAAGCTTTTTTGTGCTTCTCTTCCTACACGGTCCTTTTGAATATTTGTGAAGCACCTTTAGCATGGGATAGGCAATATATAAATAATATGTATTATTATTGTTATTATTCATAGATCAGCAAAGATGTTTTGTGTGAAATAATGTTTAGAAAAGGCATTTTGTAAAGTTAGAGCAAACCAGTGGTACTGGGGTTAGTGCTGCTGTATCTTATCTCAAGGATGCCAAGTTCAGTTCCAATCTTGTCCTTGAATTGTTCCTTTGGCACTCCCCTTTCATAGTCTAAACACATATGTATTAGCTTGGCACTTCATGAGTGTGAATGTGGCCGTTTGTGCCCTATGGTGTGCAACTAAGAGCAATTGACTATTAAGAAGAGAAACAGAAATCATACACTTTGAAAAGTTTAAAATAAGTACACTATTCAAGATATGTGGAGATCTTTGTCACATTTTGTTAAAAGCATATTTTTGAAGGTAGGAATTTGAATTGTGATTCATTTTTGAAAGTTATATTGATGTTTCTGTTCCAAGTTTAAAGAACACACTACAGCCAGAAAAAATATATACAGTAGGTTTGTCTGTGAACAGTACCAAAATATGTTTTTTGTGTTTATTTGTTTTAGTATGGGCTTTGTGTATATGCTTTGCATGTGAATATTCCCCTTTTACAACTTTTAGCATTACTTGTAAATCGATTTGGCTAACTGGTGTAGCAAGATGTGCATGCTTGCTCCTCTGTATCCTGTGTTTTTAAATTAACAACAATAATAATGTTTTATTTGTATAGAGCCTTTCCCATAAATTGCTTTATACATATTTGAAAAGGAAAAACAGAATAATAGCACAGAAAAATTAGTAACACTGGATAAAAACTGATATCAAATGTTAAACAACAAATATTAGATTAATACATGAATCACAAAGTTCTGAATTAGGATAAGAAACAAAAAGGAAAAAAATACAAATATACTAAATGCTTGAAAAGGACTATAAGTAAATAGCACAATTTCTGTAAAGTTACATGTTGGATTATCAAACTAGATGTTAAAGAGGACTTCCATAACTGAGTTTGCAGTTTAGTCAAATTAGATCACTTAAAAACAACCCCGTTATGGAGGGAAATAAATAACGGTGAGTAGAATAGGACTAGATTCTGTTATCAGCTTAGTGCCAAATACTTGAAGGACAATGGGCATTCAATTGGTGTTGTTTTGATGTAACAGCCAGATCTCCTTCCTGACCCTAGAAGTGAGCTGCTACAAAATAAACAAACCAGTCAGTTGCTTTGTTAAGCATAACATACAAAAGGATGTAGTCCGTAATGAATTTACACAGTTCAAGTGCTTCAGCCATTGATGCACCTTGTGTTGCGCAAAGCAATATCTAGGGTTTATTTTATTTGTAGCATATGTTTGATTAAATAGCACTCTTTTATGATCGACAGTGTTTTGCCTTTTTTTGAGTACAAGTTGGAGGCATGCTATGTAACTAAAAAAATCGACAAGTTCAGAAAAATAAGAATAGAAAATAAATCATTTGAAATAATTAATCAGTCTGTCCATCCTTATTCTGTACTTCTTTTTCTGGTCAATGTCACGGAGAATCAGAGATTATACAGGCAGCTTGGGCCACAAAGCAAGAGTGTTCTTTAATCCATTTTTCTTTTATAACGGCTAAATACTTTTTATTGTCGTTAATCATATGGTACTGGGAGATCCAAATCTGTTTCTGTGTTAAATATGTAAAATGAGAGGGCATTTCTCACATTAGCTATTCACATCTGAGCATAGGCAAGAGCCCTGCCTCACCCTTAGCACAAAGCTTTCAGATAAAGGAAAGGCCGGTGACAAATGTAAAAAATAAAGAGAAAGAGAGTATTCAGATAATTATTGAAAACGCCACGATAGCTATCTAAATAAAAGATGCACTTTACACACACACCTCAAATTGTTTTCCTCAGTTTGCAAAAATATTTTTGTACCCACAACATTCATCAAACCAGTCTGTATGGAGTCAGCATGGAGTCAGTGAGAAGCACCAAGTTTCTGGGAGTGCACATTACAGATGACCTGACATGGACCACAAATACCACTTCTCTTGTCAAGAGGGCACAACAGCGACTTCATTTTTTCTGAAGGCTGAAAAGAGCAAACCTTCCCTCTCCTATCCTCACAACTTTCTACAGAGGCACTATAGAAAGTATATTGACCAGCAGCATCTCAGTTTGGTATGGTAGCTGCACTGTCGCTGAACAGAAGATACTTCGAAGAGTGGTGAGGACAGCGGAGAAAATTATCGGGTCCTCACTCCCGTCTGTTCAAGAATTACACTACTCACATTGCCAGAGCAGATCCATTAAGATCATAAAAGATCCCACACACCCGGCAAATGGGCTGTTTGAACTTCTGCCCTCTGGAAAACATTACAGCAGTATGCACTGCAGAACGACCAGATTTAACAGGAGCTTCTTCCCCCAGGCCATCAGAATACTAAACTCTGTTAAATAACCTTTGTCCTTTTGCTCTCTTACTTACTGTGCACTTTATTACCACAAATAGGTCTTAAGTTTACATTATATTGTATTGTAACATCATACAATATTTCATTGTCTGTATTGTATATAGTATATATAAATATTGTATCCATATAGTGCAATATCACAATCACTGTGAAACAATGTGCAATATTTTCTTTCATATTATATTTCATCCACTGACTGGCTTACATTAATATATATCTTTTGTATTTATTGTTTGTACTGTGCTGCCTTGTGCTGTCTTACCTACTTTCTGTGTAAGAAGTGAAATGTTTGTAATGTCTGTATGTTGTCTTGTATGCACTTGTCTTTTATGTCTACACATTGAGCCTGGAGAAACGCAATTTTGTTCAGCTATGCATCTGCTGTTGTACTGTTGTATGGTATGAATGGCAATAAAGTTCACTCACTTACTTACTTACTTATACCCGCAGCCACATAGTCACAGGTAATGTAAACAGACAGCCAAACTACAATGTAAACAATCAATGATAGTGAAACCACATTCTAACCATTCCAGCACACAAGGAAGCTTCATTAGCATTACTATCACAAACTAAAAGGAGTCAACACATGAGCAAACTGCAGCACCACTATGAAGTGAGAGAAAAAAGTAGTAAGACCCACATGTGAAGTGCGCATACTAAAGGTTATTTCACACATTGTTTGCTCAAGTCTGAATTCAGGCCTAAATGTCCTTCTGTTCCCCTGCACAGTTGCTTTCGTTGAATTAAACTCCACTAAGTTTGTATAACACTTTTTAATTATCAGCTTGTGCACTACTGGGCTGCCAGAAAGTCATTACAGTCCAGTGGTGGACACACAACATGAGATATTTGACGATGAAATTTATACCACCACGCAAAAAGCCACATGAGGCAATACAGAGAAAGTTGCATTTTGTGGTATTGGTGTGTAGTGGAAATTTTGAATCAAAGAAACCAGTGAAATAACTTGTGATGGGTCAAACAATTACACATAGAGTAGGTATTAACCAAATTTTGTTACATACTGCTGCATCGTTCTAGGTGTTGTTGAAGGTTAGAACATGAGATGACAATGCTAGTCTGTTGTTTTAAATATTAAAAGCATGAGCAGTCTCAAGATCCTTTGTGAACAAGTGTGTTTTCAAGACTGACTCCACTTCTTACATTCATCTTAGAGCTGCAGTGTTTATATTATCCTTAAACGCTAAATGCTTTACACTGTAGTTGGCCCCAACCTAAACAGCTATAGTTTCTTGCAACATGTACATAATAATAATAATAATTCTTTACATTTATATAGCGCTTTTCTCACTACTCAAAGCGCTCTCCACACAGGGAGGACCCAGGAAGCGAACCCACAATCTCTTTACTGCAAAGCAGCAGCACATGAAAAATGTAAACACAAAAATAAATAAGTCTTTTAAAAAATGAGTCCACATCATAGCATTATTATTTTGTTTATTTTTTTGGCTAATTAATATAAATCTTTTATTGGTACTAATAATCAAAATGTGTACTTCAGGCCTTTAAATTCAGGATACTTGACCAGTACTCTACCCATTATTGTAATGTTAGTTATTGGTTCAGATGACAGTACTCTGGCTCTATGGGCTTCAAACCTTTCAGTTAATAATATACACAAATAAGCTCAAAACATTATGGAAATCATTGTATTTAGCCATCTAATTTGATACCTACCTCTGTCAACACCCCCTTTTTTTATTTCGCCTTATACAATTTCTTGTATTAGGAATTGTTAGTTTTTGCATACCCTTTGGGGTTGGAGCGCAGGGTCAGCCATTGTACAGCACCCCTGTAGCAATTGAAGGTTAAGGGTATTGCTCAAGGGCCCAGCAGAGTAGGATCTCTTTTTGGCAGTGACGGGGACTCGAACCGGTAACCTTCAGGATACCAGCGCAGATCATTAGCCTCAGAGCTACCACTCCTTTTGTAAACATATGTGCTAGAGTCTCATTGAAAACTCTTCATATGTATTAAGTTACCCCTTTTGCAGCATTCACATATGGGGAATATGAGTTACAGCGATTGGGAGCTTGGCTGCTGAATAAGTTGTGCTAATGTGTAGTCTTGAATGTCCAAGAAGAGGTAGCTGTTGTTTTAGAAGATCATTATGCATAAGGTGCCATACCTGTTTGTACTGCATAACTTAAGTCTTTGGTGGTTGTAGAATGACCACTTCCTTCATTCTGTCTTCAGTCATCTGCTTGTTTATCGGGAGAAAATACTGCTGATCTAAATATTCTTTAATCCTTATCCAAAATGTTCAAGGCGATATTCATTAATAAATTAATGGCTTCTTCTGCTCCCAGTTTGAAGACATTTGTTTCACCACTCATTGTAAACTGATTTTTTATGTAGATTTTCTCAGATTGTATGTTCCCTGTTCAAGGTTTCTTATGACTTTGAAGTTATCAGCTGTTCTCAGATAGTTGAATGAGTTTCCGTAGCTATTTAGTAATTCAAAAGAATAACCTGACCCCTCATAGATTCAATATTTGTACATCTCTGTGTGAATAGTAATCATCTTTGACATTTATTTTCTTCATCCTGGACACAACAGATAAGGAATGTGCTCCCTCTATCGATTTTCTGCTCCTGTTTGCCAAATGAAGCTTTCCATTATCTCTGCTGCTTTACTTGATAGATTAATTTGGTTTTCTGTGTTTGTTAACTCAGCTTCAATATCTAAGATGATTGCTTTCAACTGACTGCGGAAGTTAATTCAGTAATACAACATTGAAAAAATGCAATGCAATTGATTGGCCATACAGAGTGACAGTTACATTGCATTTTCAGCATGACAAGACCAGCTTAAATTATTAAAACAACATGGGAAAAAAGCAAGCAATGATTCAAAGAAAACCCTTAAACTATAGCATTATGTGAAACATGATTTAATGCAATGGTAATGTGTCTACTTCTTTGTTCTATTCATAAAACCTTCCTTATTTTATTCTGACCTTTAGGGTCTTGATACTGCTGTCCTGATTTCTGGTGTTTATAAAATGTAATATCATTTTGTGCTATCCACAAAATACTTGGAGAAGTTGAATGGTAACATTCCAACAAAAAGTCAGAAAGATTAATTTTTTTCTTATTTGCAAAATAAATAAACAGAAAGGTGTACCACTGCAAAATAGTTGACCTTGTTGGCCATATTTAATCTATTGAAAAAAATTAAAAAGGGGTGGGGGTTGATTTGTTTCAAACCTAGTTTTGTAAAACTTGACTTGCTTGCATGGAATGTTATTTGATTTTAATAAATTCAATCTTCTTCTTCTTCTTTCGGTTGCTCTCGTTAGGGGTTGCCACAGCAGATCATCTTTGTCCGCATATTGATTTGGCAAAATTTTACACCAGATGCCCTTCCTGATGTAACCCTCCCCTTTTATCCAAGCATGGGACCAGCACAAAGAAACACACTGGTTTGTGCATCCCCTGTGGCTGGGTTATCTTAATAAATTCAATAAAATTAAAAAAATAAAAGTCAAACAACACTGGCAGAGTTAATTTCATTCTAGACAACATCAACCTTTTAAAATATATGTATTGAGGGAGCAGCATTAATATTTTTTAACATTTTATTTTATTTAGTAGGGTGGAGTGGTAAATAGCATTGCTTCCTCACAAGAGCCTGATTTGCACCTTGTCACTGTCTGTTTGGATTTTCCATGTTCTCCCAGTGTCTGTTTCAGTTTTTCCAGGCACACCTTAAATACATGTGTGTTAAGAAAATTTTTTATTCTAAATTGGCCTTTTTGTGAGTAAGTATGGTATGAGACTAGTGACCCATTCATGAATGGTTTTGCGATGCACCTGTGTTTTTGTTGGGGTTTGCTGGAGTATGTGAATTTCCCCTTGGGATTAATAAAGTATCTATCTATCTATCTATCTATCTATCTATCTATCTATCTATCTATCTATCTATCTATCTATCTATCTATAACATCTGAGTATAATGGTTCTTTTTTCCCCAAACAAAAATTTTTATTTTTAAAATCTCTGTAAAGTCATAGTCAGAACCGGCAAATTCTTTAACCCCTTTGTACAAAGATGTCGGCCCACTGTTCCATGCTAAAACCTATCTCTGCATTATTCCTCCTGGTTCTGAGATTCATCTCTCATAGTCTCCATTCAAAAACCCTGAAATATCTTTCCCAAGGAGACTAATGAATTTAATATTCTTAAAGATATTTCAGGGATCTGGGGCTACAGCTACATGCCTTGCACATCCAATATGAGTTGCGTTTGGATACTTGGCATTGAGTTATGTGTAGGACTCTGCTAAGAGTGGGTCTTGTTTACTGTTCTGTTCATGAATTTCAGACTATGACAACTCAGCTGACGTTTTGGAAGCAGCCAGTTTGGAGATCTCGGGTTGAATTTTCACTTTTTGTGACTCATTTTCTCCTTTAGGCCTCCCATAACCGTGATCTCCAGTCTGTACTTAGCTGGTTCACAATCGAGTGTGATGTATTTGGGAAAAGAATCTGCACCTTGAAATCTGAATTAAAGGATTTCTTCCTCAGAAACGTATTGTGCTCTCTACAGATAAGGGTTAAGCAACTGTACTGTAGAGGGGATTGTGAGATTTGTCATTGAAAAAGGTTTGCCAGATTGTGTTGAAAAAGTACAAGCACATCAAAGTAAGTAGCGTTCAGTTTTTCTGTTCATCTACATCACAGTAGATGTTGAGCTTCAGGTAATGATGAAAATAATGACAGTACCAAGACATTAAAATCAGCTTCTGTCATGAGGCTGTTCTGCTTAATCTCTGTACAGTAGTATGGTGTGGATCTCTATTTCTAGATCTGGAAGTGGTTTAGGATTATAGTAATACTGTATCTCTCAGAAAACCCTGGGTGTGTCTAGAAATGTAGGAGCTGCAGACTAGCAGGAAGAAGAGTAATCTGGCCTATTCAGAGTGGGGCATTGCCACAACAGATATTACTAAGACAAGTTGATTAAAGGTGTAGTGAAGTGAGGCTACAGAGTGGAGTAAGAGAGTCTATGTATATGTCCTCTACTTAATAAAAATAATAATAAAAAATAATTAATCGCTTCTTAAAATATTAAGGAACATAATTCTGTATATTGCAGTAATTTTAGAGGCTTTACCAGTGCACAATTTAGCCAGTGCACCAATACACAGAGTAGTTCCTGTGTTTGAATGGAGGTTTTGTTGCTGATTTGCAAAACTATGTAATTAAGTTGTTTCCACCTTTAGAAGGAGAAACTCATCAAACTTTCAATGCATAATTCATATTTTCAGATTTCGCAACCATCACATTTTTGCTGTTCAGCACAACAGTTCTTCATTGTCCCATCCTACCTCTGTGTGTGCTTTGTTGACTTATCTAGGAGGCTTTGATCTTTTAATTAAGGAACCTTTGCTTATCCTAACTTCCTGTTTGCAAACAGAAACAAAGACAGTAAGGGAAGTAAGGAAGCAGGTGTATTAATTTGCTGGACAATGAAACTGCCACCAACAGAAGTCATGTTGCTGCCAGTCCTATTGGTACTGAGGAAACTTGGTAGCACCGCATGATTCTTTTCACAAAAAAATAGCTGCAATCACACATAAAACATCTGGTAATTGCATTGAAAAGGCTTGCAGTGCTGCTCTTCCTTTATACAGTAAGTATTTTTATGTTGTTTTTGTTTTTAAGTATATCGTGAGGCGGTCTGTGACTATAACAGAAGGTTGTCAGGGTCAGAGGCAGGACCAGGATACCACAAAAAAAGAAGAAGACCTCTACATCTGTGTGAGAGCACAGAATTTGCTAGGGTGCAGAACGCTTTGTTTGTTTGTGTTTAGAATGAATATGGGAAGGAGAGCGTGTGAGTAAGAAAGATAGGACAGAAACAATTATCCTTCTACTAAGTTAATGAATCTTCTGAATCCATTACAGGGTTTTGTGTTAGCTGGAGCCAACACAGGCTGTATAGCACAAGGCAACTTGTCCATTGATGGGCAGTTGGCAACACACCCAGCCAGTTGAGCCAATTCATATAGAGTATTTATTATGTATTTCAGATTGATCCACCTTTTATATAATTAATCTCAAGTTACTTACAAGACAGATGTTTAATGTTTTTAATTTTTTCCCTTCGTTATGTCACCTGCTTGAAATCTATACTGTGACTGAAATTATGTTACACTGTCACTAGCATCCTGTAAATTAGTTTAATAAAAAATAGCAGTCTCTTGTGTTATTACCCGTGGTAGTAAAGAACACGCAGGAAGATTGCTAAGCTAGGAGAAAGGTTTTTTTTTTTTTTTTTTAACTTTTCCTAGTTAGTTGGGTCCTGCGGTGGGTTGGCACCCTACCCGGGATTGGTTCCCTGCCTTGTGCCCTGTGTTGGCTGGGATTGGCTCCAGCAGACCCCCGTGACCCTGTGTTCGGATTCAGCGGGTTGGAAAATGGATGGATGGATAGTTAGTTGGTCAATTTTTTACTCTTTAAGAAGGCGATGAGTGTTTGGCTGCTGGTTGTTGTACTTCAGAAGAAATTACTTAAGAGAAATCCTTTATATATTCTAACTCACGGATGTCCGAATGTGATCCTGGAGGGCCACACTGACTGCAGGTTTTCCTTCCTGCCGTCTTCTAAATCGGTGACCAATTTCTGCAGTTAATTGACTACTTTTCCCTGTATTTTAATTGCCTTGTTTTTTTAGACTCAATCCTCCGAATTGCTTCTTTTTTCCTTAAATGGCAGCCAAACAAAAATGAGATGTGACGTGAGCCAACAGATGACCAGCAAAGTCGAGGCCTCAAACTCCAACCAATTTCATTCCAACTAGTTCCTTAAGTAGAAGCAGATTCTTCTTGTTAATTAATCCAATAGCTTGTTGGTGTTCGCATTCTGCCACTGAAGAAATTTTCAGAAGTGTTCATTTTCTTTTTTCTAAGAGCATGGTGGTTTTGTGGCTAGAAATTTGTGCTGGCAATCAGAAGGTTGCTGGTTCAAATCCCATAAACGCTAGAAGTGACTCCGTTGGGCCCTTGAGCAAGGCCCTTAATCTGCAATTGCAATGTCCTGGGTAGGACATTAATCTGCATCCAGCCCTGTAAGCAGGTCCTCTAACTTACAGGGAAAATTTCGGGGTTAGTGGCAGGATTGGCACTCCAGTCACCGTAGAAAAATCCTTGCACTGTTCAGTGTGGTGCTGAGATGTCACCAGTTGCACGGATGTATTTGGGTCGCAATCCAGGTGGTCTGTCATGTGATGGGTGCGGCAACACACAACCAGTGCATGGTCCGAACCATCAAAATGTTTTGTGGACCTGAGCAGATGAACATTATGGGCACCTTTCTTTATTTTTTGATATTATTTGATGGACAGAGGTTAGCTGGACATGTATTGGTTCATTTTGTATCACATTATTGTTTCGCAGTTAATTAAGAAGAAAAACAACTAAGGTGTCTGGGTCTTAAACAGCAAGTTAATTAAAATTAAGGCAAAAGAAGTTTTTTATCAGCAAAAACAGGTAATTTTTTAAGAAATTGTTTAGAATGAAAACCTACAGCCACAGCGACCCTGCAGGACCAGAGTTGGACACCCCTGTTTTAGCTGATACTACAGAGAATTACATTTTCTTAATAAAAGTGAGTATGAGTAGCTAAAACTGCCTTCTTAATTGTACCGTCTAAAAGACACAGGTGCACATTACTAGATTCTCATGATTAAGTGAAAAAAGCAAAGGTGAATCCCACTCCTCAAACAGTATTGGTATCAGCACTGTAAGAGCATGGGATGGAGCAGGCTTTAGACATATATGAATAATGTAAAAGCTATTGATGGCATGGGTAATACAGTTAATGAAAGGACAGCTACAATTGTGCAGTAAATTAGAGAAAAGAATACAGTATGTGAAAATAATTTGGTTTATGTAGGGAATCCAAATTGCTTTTCTGTTTTACATTTGTTCCTTATCTGGTCATTTAATGAGAGCTCTGTGATATGGAGCCATTTAATTTAGTCAGTCGATGCCATTTGCTGTGTCTCATGCTTTATAAATTCTCTGATGGCTGGTAGAGGAAGTATGTAAAAAGCAGCATTCATGTCAGCTTCTGAAAACACAGTGTGCATAGTTTATAAAAAAAAAAAATCATTTGTTGGAAAAACGCATTTTGCTAAACTCATTCGGTCAAAGAAGGTGAGCTAAATTAATGATAAGCCCTTAGGGTTCCATCAGCTTTACCGCTGTTCCAGTTTGACCTGTTCAGCCTTATACTCAAAAAACCTATACTGGAGAATGAGTGCAGTACTCGAGGGACTGTGTATGTCTCAGAGCTGCACCGACAAGAAATAAATGAGCTGTCCATAGCACAAATCATTAATGCTGATGAGCATCAGATCCAAGGCCCTGGCATTTATCCAGTAAATAAAACAACACTTTGTATGCTGCATTAGCTTATGCATTTCAGTTTTAGCGTTCACCCTTTCTGTACAGAGGAAGTTTAGATGTAGAAGCCATTCATTACTCATAAGGATGCTTTTTGAGAACTGCTTTTTTTTAATTTTTTTTTTATTGTGCGTACATTTGGGTCTTCACCAAATTACTCTAAATGTCATTAAATTGTGTTACTGAAATTTTTAATATTTAATGCTAAGTATCTTCACAAGCATTTTAAATATTCTTTTTAAGCTGTAATGGTAATAGTTGTTAATTAGTTACTTGATTTTCCATAACTGCCTTGCAGAATACAACAGCAGCTATTTGGCAAGCACCTGATAGTTAACTGAATAAAATACATCATTCTAGGAATTACTGTTAAAAATAGCTATGCTTTCTAAATATATAATAAAACACTCCGTACAAGCAAGCAAGCAACAAAAATTTTAATGAGAACAGGCTTTTCACTGCATTATAGATTGTTGGTTTATATAATTCAACATGTTTTCATCATAAAGCCTGTCAGTGCTGACTGTCCGGAAAAACTATGTCATTATATTTTTTAATATTTACAATTTTATGCATTCAAATATTGCCTTTCTTTTGTTTTCAGAGTGTTACTTATTAATTTTTATTTGTGTCTAAAACTTTAACATAAGCAAGCCATTCAGCCCAATACATCGTGCCAATCCCTATGTACCTAACTTTACCTAAACAATGCAAGATTTGAATGTCCCTGAACCACTGTCATCTGTTTCACTTTTGGTTAACTGATACTCTAATCTTTGTGTGAAACTTGCCTTTAACCAGCTAACATCTATGACCCCATGTTCTAGTCGGAGCTAACCTTATTTTACAGTAACAGCTAGCATCTGCTCTACTAATTTCCTTCACAATTTCTAAAGTAATTTTACCACCTAATCTCCATTTCCTTAAAGTCAAAAACATGCAACTCCTTAAGTCTTTCCTCATAGCTCAAACCCCCACTCTAGCAGCACTTCTGTAGACAGTATATATATTTAGCAAATAAGACAAAAAGTGCAGATCAGGTTTCATTAGTACATTACACTATACTCTTGTTTTTAAGACAGTTTTGTCCACAACACACACAGTATCTTGAATTGCAAGCTTGTTAAATTTGATCACTTGTTCCTGATGATGTTCTTTATCAAACATTTCTAGGAAATCGAGATACGTAATATTAAATGTTACTCTGATTAAATGCCTTTGTTGCTTCCTAATAGAATTCTACCATTTGAAACATGATTTCCCTGTCTAAAACCTTGTGACTATTAGCTAAATAATCTTGTATTTGGTATGTGTTACTTGATCTGTCTTTACTACTCGCTTCCATGAAATTCTGCCAAGATAGGCTAATTGCCATGTAGATATGTATGTCAGTCAGCCAGATCACTTGTCTTATGCAATGTTATTTCCTCTTGATGTAGCATGCAGTTTTGCAGAGAAAAAATGATTCCTGAATGCTGACCGTAAAACACTTTTCCAGTTTTCTTCCATCTAATATCTGTTCCTTTGCCCATTTAACTTTTTCTTTATTCTTTGCCAGTTTCAGTTTGGCTTTTTCTTCAAAACTCTGCCTCTAAGGCCAGCATCTCAAAGTCATCTTTTCTCTTTTGTAGTTGTCCATTTGGGCCTTTCCCTTCTTCTTCTGTCCTGGTGAGATCCAGTTTGTCCTCTTCTCACAAGACAGTAATAGACACCTTTATAAGAAATCTTCACTTTCTTGGCAATATGTCAAATAGAATCACTGTCATGCTGCATAAACACAATAGACCAACATGTTTCTTGACAATGATGTTTCTTTTTGGCCTTTAGGAATTTCAGTACTTTGCAAACCATGTGAACAGAATAACAGGTTTCAGTGATGTTAATGCAATTACAAAGTTTTCTCTAATAAGCAATTATTATTTTTACATGACTAATTAAGGATAAGCTAAAGGAGTTGACCTTTAGAAAACTGAAGGAATGGCTGCTGAGAATGGGGCTTTGCAATCATATGTGAATAATAAATTTAAAATGTGTCATTTCAAGCAGTACTGTAATAGGAATTAGCAACACTAGTAATGTCGAGGCTGTATTAAGTTTAATGGTATTATGGTAAAAAAAGTATCTATTTAGGGCTGCAACTAATGATTATTTTGGTAGTCGACTAATCGTTCAATTTTTTTGCAATTAGTCACGATTGTTTCATGCCTGACTATTTTGAAGCCTGCGACCTGTGGTTGCACATCCTGTTCTGGGCTCCAGTGCATGTCTTACCTCATCTGCTCACATCTGTCTACCTGTGAATGTCACCCTGATGTCTCTGCATTAACACGATTGAAATTAATAATAATCAAATTAAAATAACAACCAGTGAAACATATGAATTTGAAAATAATCAGATGTTTTTATATTAGTGTGACCATCACAATAAAAAAGAAATACATTAAACTAGCGTTTCTGATGCTCATGCATCGCGGTGGTGCTGCCGTGAACAGAAAGCTCCGCTTTGCATAATCTGCATTCAAGTTTTTTTTCTTTTTCGGTGAAGTGTTCCCACGCTTTAGAAAGTTTCTGTCAATTTTTTTCCATCTCCTTCCCCCTCCTCTATCAGACTCGCCATTGCAACCACGTTTATTTTCCTCTACATTCTTCTTCTCCTCAGATGTTCTTTCTTCATTGGCTGGACTGTGTGCAGTCTTGACAAACAATAACCAATGATACTGTCTCCAGACGTTCATGTAGTGCATTGCAGTTACAAAAACCAATGTGGTTCTTTGTGACTGGAGCCTCTATTGAAGGTTCTGTTTATGACACGTCCACAATTTTTTGTAGTTGATGTCGTCGATTACGTCGACTAATCATTGCAGCCCTAATTTCTTTCAGAAATATTAACATTTGTGGGTGTGTCCAAATTTCACTAATCACTAGTTTCACTGTTGTTCTACCACTTTTAAAATGTATTTCTATTAAAATATATTTAGCAAAAGGCTCAGCAACCCAGCAAAAGATACCAATAAATACCTGAAAACTCCTAAACAACAGATATCTTGCTCGTACCTTACTTTTCTTTTTTGTCTCTTGGGTGATTCATGTTAATGGATTTTCCACAGCATTTTTGGGCAGGGTGCTTTATAAATATCATACTATCAAAGTGCTACAAGTTTGGGTTTTTTTTCTGCAAAAAAGGGGGTTATGGAGACAGGAATGTGACAGGTTTCACCAAGTATGATGACTGACTAAAACAAAGTTTAAAGGCTTCTCTCCAGACCTCGACTACACATCTCAAAAGTTTTAAAAAGAGTTGGGAACCCATGTACTATATGAGAAAGAAAATTAGTGCAAGAAGTGTAGAAAGTACATTACCTTTTAAACAATGATATTTGCTTCTAAATGTTTACCCTTTGTTGCTTTCGCTGTCCTTTTTGTATAAAAAGAGTTTAGTAGCAAACAGGGGGACCGATGCTGTAACCGGATGCTTATAAAACTCAAAATAGAAATGTAAGACTCTTCATACAAGACAGGGTCCGGTACCTGCATTGTGGTAACTAGTTTTTTTAAGAAATAGTTTTAATTTCCAAGGAGTGCACTGTCCTGTGAACCAGTTGCACCCATTGTCACACCATGCTGATACATTTATATTGCCTTTCTAACGTGACAGGGTAGTCTAAGCTCCAGTGACAAATCATTTTTATAAATGGACTTTTTATTTATTTAATAAAATTGTGAAATTACTTCAGACATATATTTTTTGACTTCAATTAAAAAAAGCCTGATTTCCTTTCAAGTTAATGCTCATACATAAATAAATTTCAATCTTACAAGTGTTAAATCTATGTTTAGATCTTTGCGATTCAGATATTGGCATTTTTAAAGAATAAAAAAACAGTAGTTCAGTTCCTAGTATTAAAACAATTTTTAAATCTCATTTCACCTGAGCTGAACAATCACTCTGTTTTGTCCTAATAAAAATTCTAGATAAAAAGGTTTGGAAACAGACTCCAGTCAGACTGCTCTCTGCACGCGGTGTTCTTGCTCTACTGCAGGGGTGTCGAACTCCGGGCCTGGAGGGCCGCGGTGGCTGCGGGTTTTCATTCAGACCCTTTTCCTAATCAGTGACCAGTTTCCACTGCTAATTAAATTTGTTTTCCCTTCATTTTAATAGCCCTGTTTTTAAGGATTCGGCCCTCTGAATTTATTCCTTTCTTCTTTAAATGACAGCCAAACAGAATTGAGCCGACAGATGACCAGCTACACTGGGACTTCAAACTCCAACCAATTTCACTCCAACCAGTTTCTTAATGAGAAGCCGATTCCTGCTGTTAATTAAACTCATTATCTAATTTCATGGCTTGTTGCTGCTCTCATTCTGCCACAGCAGACATTTCCAAAACTGTTGATTTTCTGTTTTTTTCTAAGAACACCGTCAAGATGTTTTGGTGACCTGAGAGATCAGCCTTACTGAGACCTTCACCTTTCTTTATTTTCAAATATTGTTTGATGGGCACAATTGGGCTGGTCATGTGGCGGCTTGTTTTGTGTCTCACTATCATTTAGCTGCTAATTAAGGAAAAAGAAAATACTAAGGGGTCTGAGTCAAGTTAATTTGAATAAATGCTAAAGAAGTTAATTAGCAGCAAAAACGGGTCACTAATTAAGAAGATGGTTAGAATGAATACCTGCAGCCACTGCGGCCCTCCAGGACTGGAGTTCAACATCTGTGCTCTACTGTTTCTGCAGCAGTAGGTTGTGTTTCCAGTCTTTTATTTACTGAACCTGCTTAATGGCAAGTCAGGGGTTGCAGGAAACAATATCTCATCTTCATAGGATTGGGGCAGAAAGCATCCTTGGATGGAGTGCTGCATCATTGTATGCCACGCTAAATTAAATATCCACACGCAGACACATTAGGCTAATTTAGACTCCCTAGCCAACTTGACATGCATGTTTTTGGGGTTTGAAACTGGAGAACCTGGAGAAACCTACAGAGTCCACGCCAGGATCTGAACATGGCCTACTGGCACTGTGAGGTGTTGCCACCTTTTAACCATTTCTGAATTCTTAAAGTGCATATTGATAGTAGGTATAATAAAATTATTAAAGTAACAAAAAAAGGCCAAAGTACAATTTTAAAATACAAATGTTGTACATTTAAATGAATTTTCACTAATAGTTTTGAACAGTATTCTACCATACTTCAGTAAAAGATATGAAGTGTATAGACCAGGAAGATTTGAAGTTCAAGCTCAAATTGATTTTTTAATGGACACAGAGTGCAGTGAATTTGTTACTTGCAGTCTGACCTTCATGCATCATGTCACCACTGCCTAGTGTCCTGATCAGCAAGTATTGCCAGACAAATATGGATTTTACCAGCAGATTGGTAAAACTCCAAGGCTATTTTGGAATCCAAATCAAAACTCGAGTTTAGGAGGCCATAGCAGATGGAAATAATGAAAGATCTGAGGGGAGCATAGGGCTGCACCAGCAATATGTTTTGATTTTATTGCTAATTGAGATAATGATGGGTGTTGTGACCAGAGAAGTTCATGAAGGTTTGCCTTGAAGCTCTTGTATGCTAATGATCTTACTTTAATGGCACAAATTGAAGTAGAATTGAAGGAGAAGATACCAAAGTGGAAAGTTGCTTGTAAAATGAAAGGTCTCAAGGTAAATGCAGGAAAAACCAAGGTGATGGTTAGAAGTGAAGTGGCAGGAGGTGTACATGAGGTGGGTGCAGTAAAGGTATGGGAAGAAAAGTCAGTCCACTACATAGTTTGTTGGAAGTGGATGCATAAAAGATTAGGTGGATTGGCGATTCTAAATTGGCCCTAGTGTGTGCTTGGTGTGTGGGTGTGTTTGTGTGTGTCCTGCGGTGGGTTGGCACCCTGCCCAGGATTGGTTCCCTGCCTTGTGCCCTGTGTTGGCTGGGATTGGCTCCAGCAGACCCCCGTGACCCTGTGTTCGGATTCAGCGGGTTGGAAAATGGATGGATGGATGGATGTTGTGGTGTGAAGGGCAGTGTGCAGGCACAAAATGTGATCTGTATTTATAGAAGGTATGTGAGAGGGTGCAGAACGCGGATAGTTTTTTAAAATTTAGATATCAGCAATGTAGAAAGTAGGGAAGTTTCTGCTGCTTGGGTGGAATGTTGACTGCAGACAGAGTGGTGGACACAACAGTGATAGCCAGGGTGAGAGGTGCATGGAAGAAATTCTGGAAGTTGGCCCCCATTGTGATTGTTAAAGGAATGTCCCTGGCGTTGAAGTTTAATGTATCTGAAAACTGTGTGATGAATAGTATGATTAATAGGGTGAGGCATGGCCTTTGAAAGCAGAACTTGAAGTAAAGAATTGATCGGATGGATGTTTGGAGTGTCATTTAGTGAGAGCAAGATGAATCCAATCCTGAGTTAAAAGAAAGTCTTTGTGTGGAGGCAGTAGTTGTGCTGAGAAGCACAGAAACCCAGAAAATGGGCTTTAAATCTGTGATGATGACTGCAAAATGGGGAAGTGCTGATTACATTTATTGTAATGCTGTTATGTTGCAGTTGAATCAGTACTTTACAGTTTTTTAATTGGTGCTGTAAGTTTGTCTTCCATTTTGCTTTAGTGACTTGAGAGGCAGATTTTAACAAGTACTGATATAGAAGTAATAGTGTCATGTGTAGAGTACAGTGAAATTCTTATTTGCATGTCCAGCAAGCATGCAATGTAACCCATGAGAAAAAAAAAATGCAATCAAAATACAGGTTTTTGTTTTTTTAATAGAAAACGTAACCCACGTTACTTAACAAACTCCTAATATGGTTTTCCATACCTCTTGTTCAATATATTAGTAAATGTCTTCAAGAAAAAAAACAAAAAACAGTAGATGCTACTTCAAAAGATTAACATGTGTGCCTCAGAAAGTATTATGATGATTTTCAGATAGGACTCTTGTTTTTAACACATTGCCACTTTTGCATTAGCCTTATGGAAGCAATATATTTAAAATAAAAATTATTAGACTATTCAGTTTGTTATTATTTTCTCTTTTCTTGTCTTTTTAACTCTTGTGCCTCACACTGAGTTGACTGCACCTTTAATTTCGTTGTTCCTTTGTAAAAGTGACAATGACAATAAAGATCTATCTACATGACGAATCCTGTACATTAAACATTTTTCTTTATCTTTCAAGCCATGAAATGGTTTAGGTGAGCCGTTACTCCACCAGAGTAGGCTTCAGAATGGAGAAGGAGGCCAGCCAACTGGAGAGAGACCATGTCCACAATGTGTATGAAAAAATTGCCCCATATTTCAATGACATTCGCTACAAAGCTTGGCCCAAAGTGCGTCAGTTTCTTCTTGACCAGGAACCAGGCAGTTTAATTGCTGACATTGGTGAGTTTGTTACGTGTTGTTTGTGTGTTTAGCACCTCATTTGTTAGCTCTGTGTTAGTGGAAATGAATGGTTTATCTTTTGATGGTATTGTTTTTATAGGTTGTGGCAATGGAAAGTACCTTCATATTAACAAGAAAAGCTTTACTATAGGCAGCGACTGCTGTCTGCCACTGGTGGATCTTGCCAGGAACCATGGGCATGAGGTGCAGATATGCAGTACCCTGAAATTACCTTACCGTGATGGTTGCTTTGACGCCATCTTGTCAATTGCAGGTATATAATTTTTTCTGCTGTACTAGATCACTCAAGGTCTACTTAACAGGGGGTTAAGTGTGGCATATTGGCTTTTTTGAGTTATTGTTTGCTTATATCAAATTGTGAGCTGTACTAAATAGTTCTTAGCTTCTAGAAGCCACCAGAATTCTGTTATCAAATATTTCTATTTCATTTTCAGTTGGCTAATATGGAGACATTTACAGTGTGTTGGATGCACATCAGATGTTGACATATTAAAAACAATGAGCACATTTGATTACCAAATCAAAATGTTTGCATTAACACAATGTTCTTTTCCACATCCCCTCTCATGAATTGTAGTTGTTTTGCATATAGACTTTTGCATAGGTACTGGAATTATTTGTACTTCAAGAAAGGTGCCAAGTGTTAGAAATATCAAAACGACTAAACCTGACCAGGCCCAATCTAAAAGTGAACCTGGTCCTGATATGAGTGCATGATGAGGCACACAGACTCGGCAAGAGTGTGATTACGCAAAAGCACATATTCATAAAGTTTAAATAAGTATCCTGAATTCCTGCTAGTGTGTGTATACAGTGGTGCTTGAAAATTTGTGAACCCTTTAGAATTTTCTATATTTCTGCATAAATATGACCTAAAACATCATCAGATTTTCACTCAAGTCCTAAAAGTAGATAAAGAGAAACCAGTTAAACAAATGAGACAAAAATATTATACTTGGGTCATTTATTTATAATATAATGGGGTGGATTTTTTTTTGTATTTGCATATAAAGCAAGCTTTCCTCCAGTGGAGTTAAGAGTTTTTCTTTTTAAGAGGTAATGTGTTTTTACATTTTTGACTCTGGCTACACCTGTTCTTTGACCAAAGCTTTAAATTAAATAACTTCTGTTAAAACGCAAAGTAAAATATGAAACTGCTGTATGTAGTATGCAGATTGTTAAAATAGAGACATAATCTGTTTACGAGGCATAGAGCTTTGCTAAATTATAAATACAATTTTAATTATATTTTAGATGTAAATAAATTATGTTATTGATATTAAAACAATATTTTGTCTCCTGTAAATGAAACAATGACTAATACTTAATTATATTTGCTCTCCTGTTGTCTCTGCCATTGAATGTACAGATTAAATCTAGAACAGTGCAACATCTACATTAATGTATTTAATTTGTAAAGTACACAAATTTTAGCACTAAGACCAATATACAGTAAATCACATCTGACTACATCTTCAATAAGTGAGGCTTTAAATTAAATATCTTCTGTCAAAACAAGGTGCTTTTAAGTCAGAATGCTGAAAACTGGAGTGCAGAAAAAAAAAAACTAAATGATACGTTGACTGAAAATATTACAAAATAAAGCAAATTGTTTTTATATGGTATGTTCTGATGAATATTTGAAATCAATGGATTACAAAATACTATATGTAAAACTTGTAACCCAAATACTGTGTAGAGGTATAGAGCTAAGTTTTTAGCTTATTAAAATCTGAACATGAAGTTGTAATCTTATTGCCTGCTCACAGTTACCCGTTTCATTTTACAAATTGAAAGGAGCACACCTGAAACGCCTACAGTAGAGGTCTTGGACTCTGTCTTGGCAGAGTTTTCATTCCATATGCTTTCTTAATGAGAGTCTGTTTCATGCCTTTATATGAAAAACTTTGTAAAGTTACTGAATTGTGACTGGAAATTGAAAAAGAAGTAACATTTATATTTTAGAGATCAGTTTGGAAAAATATGCTTTTCCTAAAAATTGGACAAAGTCAGAAATGGACAGGAATATAATGAGGTATTGTCATCCTAATGGATATTAGATTATATATAAATACAGATAGAAATAATACAAAAAGAACTGCATCCCAGGCTCATCATTTGTGAGTAGCAAAGATGTCCAAGTGATCAAAGGTGTTAGAAAAGTGAATCCAACAGATGTAAATGTTAAAGGATAGTGAGATACCAAAACAAAGTTTCCAGTCATACTGGCAAGTTGACTGCATTTTAGAAAGTCACCCAATGATATACGTAGTTGGTAGACTTTCTTAAGGTTGTATATTCATACGCGAGTCTTTAATCAAGGTCTAGTTCCAGGCTGATTGGAAACACCGTATTCTGTCTGAACATTTTTGAGAAACACTGTCAACTGCTAAACAGGTGAAACAGTGGCATAATCTTTAGTGCTGCTTCCACCATGGCATCAGAATTTAAAACCCACCCCAGTCACTTTTCTATGTGAATATTCTCTTGGTAGTCAGTGTTTCCTTTCCCCAACCAAAGGTGCGCCTGACCAGAGAATTTATGTTATTCCTGCGTACATGCATGAGTGAGACTTCGTGTTCGACTGGCACCTTGTTTATTGTCTTGCACCCAATAGAGCTCAGAGGGGCTCTGTGCCTCCTAGGCCTGTATTACAATAAGCAAATTCTAAAAGTGACGGGAGATTGCTTCACGAGTATGTAGAGGCCTTCTTATAAATACTTCATCATTTATTTGTCTTCTCTGAAGCCATTTCGTATCAAGTCATGTTAAAACATTATATGCAAATCCAGTTCCTGTAGTGATACAAATCTTCAACAATGCAGAATGCTGTAAAATATGCACTTGTAGGAATGCCAATAAAAACATTACAAAAATAAGTGATTACATTGTCATTAAAAGCTTTGGTGCAAGCATTAAATTATGATGGAATTTTAAGTGACTGTCTTTATAATTCAAGTTAATTACATGTAATTAAATTATTCATATAGTTAATTATTCTAAAACTGCATTATCCTGTTAATGATTTTACAGCAAGGTGGAGCCTATTGGAGCAGACTGGGGCTCTGTATAATTTTTTTTATAGACGTTTTCTATAGTAAAGCCTATTCTGAGGCAACTTACAAGTACAGAACTACAGCTACCTTTTTAAATATATTTTTTCACTGCTGGAGCACAGGCACCTTGAGTGAGTCAGAGACACCGAGATTTATTGTAAATGGTAATCCTGTGGTTCCAAGGCGCTAGGTCATACTGTATTGTAACATGCCCATCATTCAAATAAGGGAGCCATCTCACGCAGACACTAAGACAGGGGTGGCAAACACCAGTCCTAGAGTGCCGCAGTGGCTGCAGGTTTTCATTCTAATTATCTTCTTCATTAGTTTTTGCTGCTAATTAACTTCTTTTGCCTTAATTTTAATTAACTTGATTCAGGCCCCTTAGTTGTTTCTTTTTCTTTAATTAGCTGCCAAACAATAATGAGACACAAAACAAGGTGCCACATGACCAGCTCACCCGTGCCCATCACACAATACCTGAAAATAAAGACAGCTGAAGGTCTCAGTAAGGTTGATCTCTCAGGTCCCCAAAACATTTTGACAATGTTCTTAGAAAAAACAGAAAATCAACAGTTATGGAAATGTCTGCTGTGTCAGAATGAGAACAGCAACAAGTCATAGAATTAAATAACGAGTTTAATTAACAGCAAGAATTGGCTTCTCATTAAGAAACTGGTTGGAGTGAAATTAGTTGGGAGTTTGAAGCCCCAATTTAGCTGGTCAACTGTTGACTTGTTTCACATTTGATTTCTGTTTGGCTGTCATTTAATGAAGAAAATAATTAATTCAGAGCACTGAATCCTTAAAAACAGGGCTATTAAAATGAAGGGAAAAAGAAGTTAAATTAGCAGTGAAAACTGGTCACTGATGAGGAAAAGGGTTAGAATGAAAACCTGCAGCCTCTGCGGCCCGCCAGGATTGGAATTTGCCACCTCTGTACTAAGAGAACAAGAAAAATCTACACAGTGTCCCTGCCGTGAATCATATTAAGGTCTATATAGTTGTGTGGCGGCAGCAGTAAGAGCCCTGCCACTGACTTTTTCATTCTTTGTTTTGGTAAGATTCCTAGTATAATACAAGGGATGTTCTAAAAGTTTCTGCACTTTTATATTTTTGTTGGAAACAGTGAAGTTTGGAGGAATAGTAATTGGTCGTGTCTGAGAGTGTCATGTGACTAGTTCTGTCTGGCAAGCTAGCTGCCCTTGCAGTTTAGTACAAGAGTTGTCACCCTGTGGTGAAGATGGCTGTGAAACTTATAAATTGCACCAAACAGAAACAGCGTTCTGTCATATGCTTCTTGTGGGCAGAAGGTTTGCCAGGAGCACAAATCCATCTCCTCATGTGTGCTCAGTATGGGGATAAACTTCTGTCTTGTAGAGTCGTCTATGAGTGGATTGAAATGTTCAAAAATGGCCATACTAGTGTGATGGATGCAGAGCGCTCAAGATGTCCAGCTACAGCCATGACCACAGAGAATGAAAAAAGAAACCTGATATGAAAGCAGCGCTGCATCAGTGGCTATGTGCTCAACCAAAAACATTTTTGCTGATGGCATTAAAAAGTTGGTACAACGCTGGAAAAATTGCATCACAAATGAAGATGACTATGTACAAAAGTGATGTAATTTGTTTTTGAATAGAGTTAAAAAAAAAAGTGTGAAACCTTTTGAACGTTCCTTGTATATGGGAATTTTAAAGTTATTTTAGAACTTTACAAACAAGATGGTGCTGATAGGATATGCATCAGGATGTAGTATAAGCGGAGTTTAAACACATTGCAAAGGAATATCAATACATGTTGCCCTTATTTAAACAGCTTTTTAGATATGTAAGTTGTAGACACATAACACTTTTTTGTATTATAATGTAACTTATCCTCTTACTCCAATTCAGCATAAAAGATGGTGAAGCCTTACCTGGGTGCCCATGCCATGGGAGCTCTACTTGGACAGTAAACCAGCCCGTCACAGGCACATACACGTGCACACCAGGTTAATTTGGAATTACCAAACAATCTAGCTTGCATGTCTTCCAGTTATATGAAGGCCAAACCAGAATACCTTGAGACAAACCCAAAGCAGGCACTTGCTGGATCCATGAGAAGGCTAGGGCAGGGGTAGGCAACGTCGGTCCTGGTGAGCCGCAGTGGCTACAGGTTTTCATTCCAACCCAATTGCTTAATTAGAAACCAATCATTGCCAATCTCAGACCTTATTTAATTTTATGGCTTGTTAGTCTGTGCAATGTAAGGCTCTTATATCGTAGATTTTTTTCCTTTCCAAAGATATCATCCAAATGATATGAAGCCTAAAACAGATCATTTTCAGTCTGTCACATTTTTCTATTAAGTGTTTTATTAAATCAAACAGTGCATGATGAACACACACAGATGTAATTGGAAAAAAGCTAGCTGGAGAACTGCTGGCTGCTTTGTCTTTTACATCTTATTGCTAATAAGGAGCAATTAAAACACTGAATGCAGCAGTTTAAGAGTGAAATAAGCAATTAAGGTTGGAGAACCTTAACAAGCGAGACCACTAAAATGAAGCATCAAAATGTCACTTAAGCAATATGTGCTTCATCAGCAATAATTGAGTTCTCGTTAAGGAACTGGGTTGGAACAAAAACCTGCACATACTGCGGCTCACCAGGACCGACGTTGCCTACCCCTGGGCTAGGGCTATGACTAAGTGCCATGGGTATACAGTATATGCATTTATCTAGCGCTGCTGTTTTTTGTTTTTGTATACTTTAATATCTTTAGTACCACCTACCATCAAGCTAGACTGAAGGAATTTTCATAGTACAGTTCACAGTTGCTCTGATCTCACTATTACGATGTAACAGATATTACATAGAGACTGGCTTGCCATGAGATGTACAAATCTCCAGTTTGTTAACAAAGAGCGGGTGTGAAACGGCTCCGCTACCAAAGGCTAAAACAGGAAGGATGAACTTTACTGCATGTATTTGAGGCAGATACAGTGGGGGCGTTCCCAATGTCGGTAGTGTAATGTAAGGTGGCTCAGGAAGAACAAATATCACGAAGCAAGCATATTGGAACGTGACAATAGTTTACAAAAATTGAAATGATTAATACTTAAACATTTTACCCATCTTAACAAATGGGTCAAAAGTCATAAAACTGAAAAATTTGGAATAATAAAAAAACAACAAAACAATTGTGCCCGAAGTCACTTGAGAACTTGAGTCACAAAGAAAAAAGGAACTGGTCAAGGAAATGTAGGGTTTAGAAGCTCTACTCCTGGACAATACAAAGCTCTTGTTTATTAAAAAAACAGACTGTTTGCATTGAAGGATGTGAAAGAAATTTCCTGATAGTGTTATTTGGCTTGTATGTTTGAAAATGTTAAATGATTTTTGCTTCTCTTTTCAAAAACAATAATATAATTTTAAAAATAAAATTAGTGAATTTGCCTTTGGAGATAAATAAAGTTCTGTCTATCAGTCTATTTATCTATCTATACTCTTTCCCCACCAACAGATTAGATTCAGTTTTCAGATCTGGGATCCTCTGTTTGTTACCAGGTTACACACTAAATGTGACCTAAAGAATGGTCCTAGTAAATTTATATGTCACCTAGCAACAGGTTGTAAAAACTGCTCAGTTTATCTGGAATTAATTGGCTTTGTAGATTGAGTAGCAAGAGAGTGGTGAATTGCCAAGCAATGGAAATAAGGCCTATTTGATGAGAGATTAATCCTTACTGTATGCTGTATGGTTAAGAAACGTGGATGCAAATCAACAACTACACCTGAATTAAATGATAGTCAGTTGAGCTGTGTAAACACACTGACACTGGGCCAAATGAGTGTTGACTGATTATCCAGCACCATGAATTTCAATCTTGGAAGGAAAGATAAGTAAACACTAAGATTTAAACATAATTTGTAGTTAGGCATCTTTTGTAGGGTGATGTAGTGTTCAGCACTGTTGGTCAATAGCGCCTGAGTCCAGGACTCAAATCCTAAAACAGACTGCCTGTATCTGGATTTTCCTTTTAGGTACTCAAAGATGTGTAGGGTAGTTGTATTACCAATGCTGAATTTAGTGTGTGGGTATATGCTTGAGTGTGCTCTGCAATGGAGTTCTGCCCCATTCAGGGTTGGTTTCCTCCATGCCACCATTGCTGACGGGAAAAGCATACGTTCCTGTGCCCCTGAAGTGGAAAAACAGGTTAGAAGGTGTGTTTGCAATTTGTTTATGGCTTGTCTTTAAATATTCAAATCATCTTAATGTCATATTTCAGAATGTGGAACAACTTTTTGGTAGCGATGACACAGGAAATTGTTGGGAGAAGGTGTGAAAGCTGCAAAGAGATCTTATGATGCTATGCTTGACATTTTTGTGTTTTTTGATTATGTAATAAATTGCAGTTTTGATTAAATAAAAGTTAAAGCAAAATACATTAATGTCTCAATTCCATTTCAGTAATTTTTGTGCTAATAAGAATTACTGATGAACACTTTCAAATCACTTCAGCTTTTTGTCATCCGGCACCTTTGGATGAATGAAAAAAAAAAAAAAAAAAAACCCACACATTCCACTCCTCTTGATGTCAAGTTATGTAAGATGTCAAGCTTTATGTGAATTTCCCCTTGGGATTAATAAAGTATCTATCTATCTATCTATCTTTATTGGGTTCCCCTTCATTTTGGACCTTTAGTTTCAAAAAAGAAACAAATTTTTATGACATTTTCAACCATATTTTGTGCAGGAAAAGCCTCCACATATGATATACTATTCCACTTGTCATGATGCCTAGTTATGCAAGATGTTGAGCTTTTTGGCCCTCTAGATCCAAAATTCTAACTAATTTGTAGAAAATTTTCAGATATATTTTGTGTAGGAAATTATGCCCTTATGATAAAGAGTAATCCAATAAATGTCTTCAGCAAAAATGATTAGAAGGACTTGAAGTTTTGCATGCCACATCAGCTGACCCCAGGGATTCACCCACTAATGGAATACGAGGGGTCAAAGTTACTCCATTTCACAAAACTTTCAAAAAACTGTGGATTGGTAACATATAGACGTGTGGAGTGTCGCTTTATGACATTTCAAAGTTGCTTATTACGAATATGATAATAATAATTGATATTTGATTCTTTACCGGTGGTCCTCTCCCTCTAAAAGCCACTCCCAGAAGATTTAACAACGACACAACTTCACAATTAAGCATAAAGGGTATCATTTTTGACTATTTCAAGGTCAGTGATTATGAATATGATGTTGTATTTCATTTTTTTGTTTGTTTACTAGGGATTTACAGTAACCCCGGGAGCCTCAACAGAGGGTGAAAAATGACAAATTTCTTTTACAATCTAGAATATAGCGGCGTACACTAATTAAGGCTTTTTGGGTGAAAACTTAATACATGTACCTCAATATTCTCCAAAGTGAAACTGTGAATACGCCATTACTGTACATAACAAAAAAGATTCCAGCTTTGTTAATGAACCTAAAGAAGAAGGTAAAGCCAACTGGAAATTGCCATTGCATTATTTAAGATGTCTCTAAGATGATGGCGTTGAACATGGAAGTTGAAAGCAAGTGAATTATTTACTGAGATCACTGAATTATTACATCAGTTAGTGAAAATACTGAAGTAAAATGTTAAGGCTTTGTAGTAGACTCTTGTCTTGTGACATTTTTACAGGATTTTGGGCATATTGATTTTTGTTTTTCCACCTGTTGTTACTTTGAATGCCCAAAGTAAGCCATACTGGATGGCGACAAAACAAGTGATTGTAGGTAAAAGGTTAGCATAGATGTGAGCATGGTGGTATTACAAGCACAGTTTTACAAGTTCATAGATGAGCTGCCGATATGCTTGCTTTTTTCCTTTGGATTCTTTAGTAAATCTCCATTATGTCCAAAGTATACCAAGTTTGATGGGAAGGAAAAACTTAATTCTCTAGATGGAATGACTAACTTCTGTGGCATACAGGAATTAGCTTTTATTACTATTATTATTATGTATTGTTTCTCTTTTTGCAGTCATTCATCATTTCTCAACAAAGGAACGGCGGATCCGGGCACTGAAGGAAATGGCAAGAACCCTTAGAGTGGGGGGTCGTATAATGATATATGTGTGGGCAATGGAACAAAAGAGAAGAAAATTTGAAAAACAGGATATCTTTGTACCCTGGAATCCAGAACCTCCATCTCAGAAGGCAAGTCAGTATAAACTGAGGAAAAGACCACAAAATACTTTTGGCGCAGATTGTTCCAGCAGCAGTGACATCAGTCAGGCTTACAGGAAGACAAAAAGCACTTCTTCAGTGGGGAACGAGGAAGTACATACACTTTACAGTTCCTTTGAAAAATCTCTCAAAATATGGCTTTTTTCAAGGTCACTGGATTCCATTTTAGAATTAGGGGGCAGTAGTAGCTCAGCCACCACTAAACGACTAAACCCATTCAAAAATGCATGCCACCTATTAAATGATACAAGCAGACTTGAACTTTTTAAAAGCAACAAAGCTAGCCAGCTAATGGAACAAGTATCTAATCTGTTTGTTTTGAGACAAGACTCAGATGAAGATGTTTTTAGCATAGAAGAATTTCAGAATCATAGACAGTCAGAAAGCACACGTTCTCACCTGCCAAAAAATGATTTAGGAACAAAGGAAAAAAGTAAGTTGCCTCGTGGTGAAACATGTGCTAAAATAGCTTTGCCTGACCTTGTGCTACATCCAGATCCTTTGATTAGGGAAGCAAATGCCTGGAATAACCCTGACTGTAACATGTCAATGTGTCCTGATCCAAAAACTGGCTTACTTCGAGATTTTGAAAAGTTGCTAAAAATGGAAAGCCCTTCCCATGAAGAAAGAGTCCAAGATAAAAACACAAAAGAAACTAAATCTGAAGCATCTTTATTTCGTTATTATCATGTCTTTAAGGAAGGAGAGCTACAGGATCTCATTGACACATATGTAGATGAGCTTCACGTCATTCAAACATATTTTGATCATGCAAATTGGTGTGTTGTTGCAGAAAAGATTCAAGTTTGGAAAATTTAAGCCAATACTGTAACCAATACAGGTGTTTTATTTAAACATAATTTAATCTAATCTTATTTTAGAAACAAAGTAATAATGTCTGTGTGTAAACTGCAGCTTATTTGTTAGTGTTGTGAACAGGCGGGGGCAATCTGAAGCAGACCCTGTATCTAGAAAAGTAATAGGAAGACATTTATTAACAAAGTAAAGCAGACAAGCAGCGAGCACAATGCAAAATAAATGGAGCAAAACTGAAGTCTGTGCCCCCTGAGCCATCCTATGCTTTTTACGGCAATCTAAGCAGGTATACAAGATACATTTTTCATCCTAAGCCCCCAGCCCATACCAAAAAAATGAGGAGGATGAGGTCTATATAATTTTAGATCTAGGTGCTGCTCCATCCTGATAGGAAGGACCTCCATGCCATTCCTAATCCTGCAGACACTCTTTCCATAACTACATAATTTGTGAATTTCCCCTTGGGATTAATAAAGTATCTATCTAATCCAGGAGCTTTTGACTGAGCTTGAACTATAGCAACAGCCTGGGGAGTTCATGACAATTTATAGTCCATTCCAACTAAGGATCAATTACTGTATACTGTCTGGGATGTGTGTCACCTTGCAGCTCTCACAGCCGCCTGGTTTGCCTTCTTGCTATCTATTAGATTATGTTTGCTGTACAGTGGACACCAGTCATTATATTTGGTATATTGGCAGCACCAGCTCCTTTACAGTCCAGAAAGCTCTTAATCAGTAAAAGCAAACACAAAATACTTTCAGTGGTCATTATATAAGATGCAGCACATCTTAGGCATGTGAGAGTGGCAGGCAGTAAGACAAGTAACAATGTGTAGCCTGTACATTGTACTTGTCTTAGTAAAAGATTAAAGGGAGACTGAAAGGGAAATCACAGCCATGTATAGGTAGTATACAAAGAGTCATAGAACAGGCGGTGCAGAAAAGCAGTATACTCTACTGTAGTATAAAACTGTACAGAGAGATGCATTGACTGATCTGTCAGCAATCCGAATGTAATGATGTTATCCGAGTATTCAAAGTAATTTTAACTAGCATATTTTAAATAGATATTTCAAATGTGAATCAAGTACATCCACATTAGACTGTTGTGAGCTAGCTAATACCTAAGAAATGTCCTGCACTTAGCAGAGCAAAACAGTATTTATTGTAAAATGGCACAACCATCTTCGTTATCTCGTCTATTAGTCCACATTATGTTTTAAATGAAAAGGTTCATGCAGCAGCATAATGGACGATAGGGCCAAGCCTCATTTTACATAAGTAAAATGAAGTTACCATTAATGGTTTGCACTGTGTAGATCAAACTGATGTGTCTTTAGATAAACCAAAGATACACCAAGCTTAAAATACTGAATTGTATGTCTGTAAAATGAAAGACTTAAAGGCCTTGTTTCAGTTATCCATGTGGAAGTGAAAAGTTGGGACATATCTGGTCCACTATTCATTTAATCGGACAGACAGGCAGATACCGTACTTCAATAATCCCAAACGAATTTGCAAAACGTGCAGCACCACTCATACAACACAAAAACAAGTTGCCTGGATAACATGCAAGAGACACCTCTTTATTCTTCACACAGATTTAGATCAACATCACATCAACAGAAGGAGGGACACATTATAAAGTATAATGGTTGCTTGTAAGATGACCTCTTATAGCACTCCCTCTTTAGTCAGTGTTTTGTTGACATTAAATATTAACAAACCTGATTCTGATGTCCACCATGTTCGGGGAGAAAACTGTTTTAGAACCGAGAGTCTGAAGTTTGACGTGACACTATGGCTGCAGTACATGTGATAGGTAAAACACCCAGGGGGAAGTACACCTTTTTAATTGTAAAGTTAACGGAGGATTGCACCATACTCAAAATAACTCCATGTGTTCTAAAGCAAAAACAAACCTTGAGAACGAACAACTTGCAATATGCTATGATGTAGTGCCACGGCTTGTTATCTCCATTTTAAATATTTTGTCCAAGAAAAAATATTGCACTTTTTAATGTTCCATGTTGTGACACAGGATTAATGTCTCTGGTGAAAACCACGTCGAAAAATGTACAAATGATAAAATCCTAAAATCACTGTGTAAGTCATGTAAAATGTATTTTTAATTTCAACATTAACAAATGTCAACAAATATATACATATTTATCTAATTGCTATTGCTCAGTAAGAGCATAAGGTTACATTCAGATAAACAATAAAGATGATGCTAGTAATCATTTTACTCAATTGCTTAGGTGATACAAATCAATATTGCATTCAGCACTGTTTCTAACCCATGCTGCCCAGAACAGGATCACAGGGTGTGCTGGAATCTATCCCAGCTATCCCAACACACACACACTCACCCTAGTCACACAATAGGGCTAAGTTTAGGATCACTAATCCACCTAAACTTCATGTCTTTGGGAGGAAACCGGAGCATCCAGAAGAAACCCACTCAGACACAGGGATAACATGCAAACTCCACATAGGCAGGGCTCGGGATGCAAACCCTGGTCTCCTTACTGCAAGGCAGCAGTGCAACCACTACGCCACCATGTCGCTCTTAACGTTGTTTAGTGTTAGTAAATTATTGTGAGCTCTACGTAACTGCTGGACATAATTTTGAACCTCTACACAGACACAGCCTCGTGTATCGTTAGTCAACACCTTAGCATCAGTAACTGAACACCACAGACCATGCTGCCCCTTAGATACAAGTTTACTGAATGCAGCCAGTATCATAAATGTTTTTATTTGGCATTCATGAATGCCATCAAAAGCAGAGGTAAGTTGTGTGGAAGGAGTTGCCTTCTGTGCTCACTTCACAGATCTGCCAAAGAGCCCATTGAGTGACTGCCAGCTAGTAGCAGAATTGGCACTGCCAGCTGTATTCTCATTCATTTTCAAGGTGCTCAGCCTGTTGCCACTCATTTGAGAAAGGACACTGCTATAATAAATCACAACTAAGCCTTCTTTGAAAAAATGCAAAGAATTGTTCTACTCATTCTATGATGAGAATCCTTCAAATCCCTTTCCTGGTATTAAAATTATTCATTTTTTCAGAAGGTGCTTCACAGGAATTGACTTCTTTCCCAATATTGAACTATGCACTGCACAATCATTTTTACATTATCTATTTACCGGGAAGATGTTATTTGTTATTTAACAAGTGTTTCAGCAACAGATTTATATTAATTTCAACTTTATGTGACAAAGCTTAAATACTATGTGCAGTTTGCACTTTTTTTTCTTATTTTAGTAATATGGCCAAAATTTGTCTTACTAATGACTGGTCCAAAAAAGTGTGTAAAAACAAATAAAAGAGCAAGCTAATGTAGTTTAATGTTACTTGTAATACTCTTACCATTCTACCAAAGATCCACTGTTAGTTTAGTCACAATTGCTATATCAATATCATTCCAACTGAATGCAGCTTTAGGCCTACTGACGGGCAGATGAGCTGGAAAAGGGGACATGTGAATGGTAACCTGGACTGAGAAGAATGTTATACTGTGATGACACTGCTTGACAGCTTAAAGTTGATTTTATAAACAGCCTGAGCCAAAGCCATAACATATCACATGCCACTAGTCATTTGCCAAAGCACAGCACCTCCATATTGGGAACATCACACCTCAGGGCTAAAGGGAGTTGGTGAGTGAAAATAAATTAATTACAGGGAAAGAATTCCTGCTCAAAAATCTAGAAAGGCCAAACTACTCTACAACAGAAGTATGGAGTTTGAAATATTTACAAAGGTGATGGCTCTGCAGTTCAATTTACAGCCTGAACTTTGTTAACTGTTCATTTTTTAAATCATTTTTATTTTGTAGAAACTATTACTGTATATTTACAGTATTTCCAGAATAAAACAATGTTCATTTTTAATCTAATGGAAGAGGTTTAATTAAACACAAATTTGGATCTCCAGTGCCATCTAGCCACACAGATTATATGATTATAGAGGACTATAATTTCAAAATGTCTATTTCATAACATCTGTGAATCTGAAAACAACACTGTTGGCACCCCTGTAGATTCATGGAAGGGCGTTAAGTACTGCTGCTAGCGCATCTGCTCGGTTTGTGAGGATGTCATTTTGGCAAGAGGTAGGTTAGCATACATAATCGACTCACTCACACCTTGTGTGTTTATCTCACTGGGAGTATTCCTGTGATGGACCCTCGCCCCACCCAAGGTCGATTACTGCCCTGTGCTCAGTGATAGATGCCGCCTGTCTAAATGTCACCTTCATCTCGCAGGCCTTTATTTAGTAGTATATGGTGTGCATCAACAATCAGTAAGGATTCCCATATATTTGATGACTGAGACCATTACTGTGCATTTCACTTCCACGCTTGCCTAATAGCGCTTTGAAAATGCTCATCTTATTTCATCTTTAAACTACAAGGGCAGATTGGAACATTTACAGAACATACCTGTCATTCTGTAGCTGAGGGCGGTTTTGTGTTGGCGACCTTCAACTTTGAAAGTGCTTTCCTTCGCACTGTACCTTTTACAGTGCTCCAAAGATTTCACACAACTGTGACTTTTTTGATCTTGTGTTTAAAGCAGTGCCTTTAAGTTTTTTAGCTCTCCCTCAAATTAAAGTTACCTTCCTTTTCATCTTTTCAACACTTCCACCACCCGAATGCCATTGTCAGGCTCATTGTCTCTTGTTATTCCACAAACTTCTTAATGCATTTCAAACATCCCTCGAGTGTTTTGGTCAAAATTCATTCGCACATTTCTGACATAGTTGAAGAAATTTCATTGTCAAAATTGGAGTTGGGTGTGACCACTCAGAGTCTTAACAGACAAGGGTCCTCCTAGAGACTTGCTGGCACAAGGCCTTCCCCTTGACTCCTGCACACAAGTTCAGCCAGTCTCTCATTGAACTCTCACCCTAGGTTCTATTACCTTGTCACAACTTGTGGATTTATTAACAGTTATCAGTTGTCACCTGGTAAAACATGAAAAAGTGTTAAATAACATTTAAAAAAATAAATAAAATCACCAGGTCTGAGGGGGCCACAATGGCCAAGGCTCCTGACGGACTACCTTGTTATGCTTTACCATCTTGAAAGTGTTTTTTGTTGTTTGATATGCTTGGGGGCGGCACGGTGGTAGCGCTGCTGCCTCGCAGTTAGGGGAACCGGGTTCGCTTCCCGGGTCCACCCTGCGTGGAGTTTGCATGTTCTCCCCGTGTCTGCGTGGGTTTCCTCCGGGCGCTCCGGTTTCCTCCCACGGTCCAAAGACATGCAGGTTAGGTGGATTGGCGATTCTAAATTGGCCCTAGTGTGTGCTGTATGTGTGTGTCCTGCGGTGGGTTGGCACCCTGCCCGGGATTGGTTCCCTGCCTTGTGCCCTGTGTTGGCTGGGATTGGCTCCAGCAGACCCCCCGTGACCCTGTGTTCGGATTCAGCGGGTTGGAAAATGGATGGATGGATGATATGCTTGGTGAAAATTGCACATTTTTAACAGTCCTTTTCTCGTTTTAAAATTGATCTGGACATTACTGTGCACATTCAGTCAAGTGTTAGGAGAATATGGAAACGCAGTAAAAGTTAACATACTGTACAGGATTAGAATATGACAGCAGCCAAATGTGAGTAAACACATAGAACTCTATGTTTGTATACTAAACTATATACGCAAAATGACCGAGTATGCATGTGTTGATGTGTAATTGTGCATTTCCTCAATGAGGTCTTCACACTGCCTACATACACTGTTACTTGCATATTCCTATTCAAAGTCTGCCTGGTCAAAGGTACGAGTTAAATTTACCGCATAAGCTTTGTGGAATCCGATGTCACTCGTCATGCACTGACCATTGAGCTAATCAATGAATCTGAAATACCAGTATTGATCAAAGACTAAGGGGCAGGATTGTACTTAAACAAATCGCTTCATTCATCCATCCATCCATTTTATTCAACTTCTCAGTCACTTGATTGATTTTATTTCTGCATAGTTTTATGTAAATTACCATGTTTTGCTCCTTGGGATAATTTATGAATATTCATGAAGACTTCAGTTCAGTGGAGGCAACCATCTTATGTGTGATCCATACATTTAACACATTGCCTCAAGTGGACAAAACCTTAGAAGCACTGATTTTAGCCATTTAAATCAATGAAACTGTATTCAATACTTGAACTTTATATGCTGCATTTAAAAGGTGGCTTTAACAAGTTAGTCACCACTCCTTAATCCAGTATGAGATTACCGCTGCCTTTGACTACATTGAAGCAGACGTAACTACAAGGATGCTTGCTTGTGGCCTTGGACCACAGCAGACTGAGGAATTGCAGAACCCCATCCTGGTTCAGTAAAATGTTAAGTTTGTTGTTAAAAGTCGCAACAGCCTTGGGTGCTCCTGGGGTACGCATGTGTGCCACTCGTGTCATGCAGTTTACAATATGCCTATTACAGATTATTTTTAACTATAGTTTTATCGTCTCCATTCCTAAATAGTGGACACAAGTTGAACTGTTTCTCTGGAACTGATGTGCTGACATCTCCCATCTTATTTCTTTTATCGGTTATTGATAACTTCCTCTCAATCCTTAATTGCCCGACATATTCAAAGGTTGACTTGTAGGTTCCCTTTTTTTCCTTTTTAATTACAAATTGAATGCTGCTGGATCATAACATTTCAAAACTTGAATAAATTATTTAAATATGTCCTTTTTGGGGGAAGAGTGATTTGTACTAAGAGATGTGTGTTGGAATGGGGACTGTGAATATTTGTATGATGTGCATTTTACGTTGGTTATCTCAGCTTGTGACTTTAGAAAACTGAATATTTTTATCATTTTTATAACCATTGTGTGAAGTTTTATGTGTCAGATTTTAAAAATGTCACGCATTCTTGTGTTGTTGCTAAATTTCCAAAGTATCAATGATGTTTTTTCACAAAAATAAATGTATGTTAAAATTTCCTGTTTGCTTTTTTTCTCCCCTGCAACTCACATACAAAGTCTTTCTCACATAATTAATTTTTTAAATGGAAATATATACATATTATAGGCAAGTTCAAACATAATATAATAATTGGGGCGGAGTGGTGGCTCTGAGGCTAAGGATCTGCACTGGTATCCAGAAGGTTGCCGGTTGGAATCCCCATCACTGCCAAAAGAGATCCTACTCTGCTGGGCCCTTAGCCTTCAATTGCTCCAGGGGCGCTGTACAATGGCTGACCCTGCGCTCTGACCCCAAGGGGTATGTGAAAACGAACAAATTCCTAATACAAGAAATTGTATAAGGCAAAATAAAGAACAAATAAATATATATATATATATATATATATAAATATTAAAGAATCTGTATATTGCATTTTGTTTTAAAATGTTATTTAATGCAGGAAAAGAGTAAATTCCCCCCTTTGCACATTGGCTAAACCAAATATACTCTGCTCTCCCCAAGCTAAAAATGTTGATTTTTTTTTTTAACAACAAAAAATAATGTGTAACATAAACCAATAAATATCAAAACGTCAACACTGCTCTACTGATGCAGATTTGGTACCCATTATTTGTGTGGCATGTTTTTAAAGTCACCAACACACAGCTTCAGTGCTGCATTTGGCACCGTAGAAGTGGGTTTCTTTGTACACTTTTTTCATTTTTTTCTGTTGCTTGCACATAAGTGAGCAGAATGTTAGTGCTTGATCCGCACAATCAGCGTGCTCCTTGTGTTATTATAATCTACCACAGCCAAAGGCTTAGTTAAGACCACACTTCCCTCTAGATGAACATAGACAGTTGCTGCATTGTAAGTAGTGCTTTTGGGGGGGGGGGGGGGGGGGGGGGGGGGATGTAATATCTTTCTTATCCTACTATTTGATCACAACCATTTTCCACATAGCCACTGCACAACACTACACAACTGAATTCACCAGGCTTGTCACAGCAGTTCAGTTGTACAGTGCCTTATGCATCAATTTCACTGTCCATGTCAACCTCTGATGACATTGCCATCACTATGGCTCCATTCAACTACAGGTTTGGTTTCAGTTTGTTGTAAAACTGGCTTTACAGCTCCACCTGACGTCTGAACATTGACAAGCTACCACAGAGTGACAAAACAAAGAAATATTAATGCTTTTCTTTTTCATCATGATCTTATTTTATCCACTAGATGGCAGCAATATAAAGTCCCAATTGTTATTCTGGCTTAACACTGCACATCAGATCATAACTGCCTACACCAAGAGACATTTGCAGTTAACCATTTTTAGATTCCAAGCCCAAGAAGAGGCGCGGGGTTAACGTCAAAGAGGATAAGTACACCTACATGTATCTAGTAGTAGGCAGGATACCACTGTGTGTCAAGAGCAGTCCAAAAGCTTCAGGACAGAGATTCATGAACATACTGGAAACATTCTTGGAGATTTGTGTCTGGTCCATTTTAACAGCATTATCCAGCTCCTGCAGATTTTTAATCCAGAAATGAAGCTCCTGCCCCACATCATCTTAAAGGTGCCCTACTGCAAGATACTAGGAGACTCTGTAGGCCACTGGATGGAACTGAAATCACTGAACCCATTTTTGTGGAGCTATGCCGAGATAATGTATGCTTTCTGATTTAGTGCATTGTCCTGCTGGAGGGATCCAGTTGGTCGCAAAAAGCTCCATTTAGTCAGCAACAATGCTTAGATAAACCACAGCACCCAATTAAGCAATAAAAGGCTTAACATGTATCCAAAAGACATTAACACTGTGAATGGGTTTGGGCATTTTCTTAAATGTGGACTGCAGTAGACTGCTCAAGTGGACTCTTTCACCCATTAGGACACATGAATTAAATTAAGTTGTTTCAGAAAAAGAATGACCAACCTTGATGTGCCTTCACATTAGTAGAACAGCAGTGTTTGAATCCAGATTTATAGAAACTTGAGGCCTGAGCTTCGTATGGTCAGATTCTGCATTTCCTAAACTCTTCTTTACAAATTTTAGCATGATCCTTTGGAAAAACACACAGAGTTAGTAATAAGTTGAGAGATTAGTGTATAAAAGCGGACTAGCCAGCAATCCTTGTACCCAGCATGATTCAGGACAATTTATGTACATGTCATGCTGCTAGTTTGTAGTCTTTTTCAGTTATTATACATTTGGAGAGGAGTTTGTTAAACTGCATACACATGTAAAAAAATACAAATCTCCCAGGGAGACAGGGTAACAGAGTATAAAACCCTAAACAAGAGGCCTATTTGTTACAAGAGACAAGGTATCAATGAAGAAACTGGCAGCCGCATTCAATGGCAAACATAAAAACAGACATGTGCACTACAGGGTTGGCATATCAAAGATAAATCAAAATTGTTGATCAAGGGAACTTGTTGTGCAGTACTTCTATTAGCAAACCTGTATCCCACAATGATGTGGATGTTGCACGGGTTAGGACATTTTCATCTAATGTCTGTCTGTATTACTTGTCATTACTCTTACCACTACATCATTGAGCCTGCGGACCAGAGAGTTGGGGATCAGGGGTGGACCTCTAACTCCTTCCACAGTTTACACGGCTCTGTTGAGCAGTTAATAAAAATGGGTGCCTATAATAACAAAAAACTGCAGAAAATACTTCACAAAAAGAAAGATTGTTTAAATTATTAAGGTATCAAATTCATATTAATACTGAGGTTTTAAAGTAAAATATAACGCAGTAACACTCTGATGCTTGTTAACGTTGCACTCACTTTTCTGAACCAGTGACTTGAGTTTAATTTGAAATAACATTCAAAAATATGCTTTGTGTAATTTAATGTTTTCACTAGTAAATGTATAGAAGGCACACCATAGATAACTTGGAACATAAGCTGAAAAGCGTGGAATTAAAAGACCACATGCATCAGTTTTGCTAGATGAGGCCCAATAAGCAACTGTTTATTATTTCCAAGGGTTTCTTGGACAAGTGAGTTTACAAATGACAGAAAAAATATAAATGTGTACTTTACTAGTCCCATATGTAATTGTCCATGCAATTCTTCCTCTAACTGGCTACATATCCATATTACTAACCGAGAATGCTAAACCGGATGATGGACGCAGGCACATCCGGCAATGGGCCGTAGCTGCAAAAAGACGTACTGCGCAGGCGCAAAAAGAGTCCGCGAGAGTCGGCTGAGGAGCCGAGAAAGGCGGACAAAAGAGGGCGAGAGAGGCGGACAAGACCACAGAAAAAAGGAGTGAGCACAGGAAAAATGGAGAAATGAGGCGCAAAGAGCACCGAAAAAAGGAAAAGGCACATAAAAAAGTATTCAAACGCAAGCAAAGCACGAAACACATTGCACACGAAACTAGACCCCAAAAAAAAAAAAAAAAAAAAAAAAAAGAGGCTCGCGCACAACAGCAAGGCACCCCCCCCCCTACAGGCACCGGACGGGACACACACCAAGAGGGGGATTCAACAAGCCCATGGAACACAAAACCACCCCACAGACCCTACAAGCAAGGGACGGGACACACACAAAGAGGGGGATTCAACAAGACACAGGAACACAAAAAGAAAGAAGACGCTCGCGCGACAACAATCCGCAGCCCCCCCCACACACACACACAAACACCCCCCCCCACACACATCCATAAGAAGTGACACCCAAAGCCACATATTCTAAAGTGAACGTCAACACCATCACACTAGACAGCATAGGTGTGTCAGCATTGGTGGATCTCCTTACAATAAAGCACTATTAACCGTTCAACTGCAGAAAAGGAAACATATTAACAGTGACTGTGATCCTCCTTATTACTTATCCATATTTCGCATGCTGAGAAAGAAACAAGTCATGAATACACGGTCACGGGTACAAAACGAAAAGGAAATGATAACAGGAACAAACACACGAACACGAAGAAACAACAAAATAGACGGCTATGCAGCATAGGTGGATCTCATTACAATAAGGCACTATTAACCGTTCAACCGCAGAAAAGGCTCCATATTAACAGTGAGTGCAATACTCCTTATTACTTATCCATATTTCTAAAAGAAAAAATGTCTCGACTCCAAAAACGCAAAGCTCAACTAAAGCTTCTAACTAACGATGTACCTAAAGTAAAAACTTTATGAACTGCATTAGATCCTACAATAGTTCATTTGCTTTTGCATATACCGGAGTAAATATCAGGCCACCAAAAGGCAATGGCCCATACTGCTTTTGCATATGTGCACAAATACTGCATCGCATTGGAACAGTGCACCCTGAAACAAATCAACAACGCAAATATGCACAAATCTACATCCTAGATCCACATGACGCAATCTATCAATCAAAGTGCTGCATCGCAACAGGCACGGATTCAAAACGAAACACCTCCCGTCTCAGACATACGTTAATGGCAGCGAAGGCTACAACGGGCTTCTCACACAGCACAGGCAAATCGATTACAGCTCCAAAACAACACGTCCCAAATACTACACATGCAACAACGCGCCTCTCAAACAGCACAAGGAAAACATACACCAGGAAAATTCAATCGGATTAATGAATGTCATTTGCAATCATTGGCATTCACTTCACTTCCCTGAAGAAACAACTGGCAATACAAGTTATACATTTACACGTTGTTGTCAAAAGGGTCAAATTAGACTGCCTTCTTTACATTCATATACTGAATATCTACAGAAGCTTATAACTGACGATGTACCTGAAAGTGAAATCTTTATCAACTACATTAGATCCTACAAATCGGTATCCACTATGAACATTAACGGTGGCACTGCACGTGACATCCGTCTTGAAAAAATGTTGTTTATTGATGAATGTTCAATGGCATGAAGTCACTTACTCAACACCATTCATAAACTTCTACAAACGTTTATGAATAATAATATTCGATTTGGAGGAAAGGTACTTTTATGAGGAGGAGATTTTAGACAGTGATTAGCTATTCTTCCAGATGCCATGCACTCAGCTATTGTTCAGTGCACCTTAAAATACGCAGACAATTGCCATTGCTTTCAAAAGATACAGTTAGTAAAAAAGATACGATGTCCAGAACCAGAGCATAACAATTGCTTATTACAACTGAGAGATGGTACACTCACCAATACAGATGGACTTCAGCCACATATTACAGTTCCTCAAGCCTTTATCTGCGACGACTTAGTTACAGAAACATTTGGAACAGCAATCTCATTAGACCAAATGCCCCTTTTAACACAACGCACTATATTATGTCCAAAAAATATTAATGTGGAAAACATTAATACTCAAGTCATTCCATTACTTCCTGGAGAGACACAACTCTTTCTAAGCTCTGACAAACTTGACTCTGATCACAACAATAACCATCTTAAATGACCTTACAAGTTCTGAGCTGGAATTACCTTTTACACTTAAACAGCGTGTATAAAGAAATTTTCAAATAAACCTTTACACTGTGCCACACACTTTATTGTTTGCTTTCTATCTGCATCATCTACACCGTCACACTATTCTATATCTCATTCATACATCACGCTCTTTGTCATTCCCAACACCAGGGGTTGGCGAGCGAAGCGAGCAGGGGGCGGAGCCCCCTAGTTGCTACCAGATATGACTCAGTCACTTACCTTATGAAGTTACTGGTCACTGTACACTAACTGGTAACACCTACAAGCTCTCCATTACTGCAGGTGGTGTACTTAAAAGGCAAAGTGTTTACACTTGGATTAGCAGAAACAGTTTACTTCTTATGCAAAAAACATAAAATATAAAGAAAAAGCAATACAACACAATATGAATGCATGACAAAGATTGCTAATTTCTACTTAAAGTGTGCATTTTTTAAAACATCATAGCTTCCAATCCGTCCTCCATAAACCTCTTGTACACCGCCATAAATTTTGCAATAAATGCCTCCAGGTGATAAACTGCTTTGCTGCCCAGTTGTAGCCGATGTTCATAATATGCAGCCATTTGTGCAACTTCTCCTTTTAAATGCCCATCACAGTTGTTCAGAAGTTCAGACAACAAGCCCTGTAAAAGAAACAGTTTAATTATAATGCTGTATCAAAATACACTAAATAAAATTCAGGACTGTCTGTTTTAATAAACTGTTAGGCCTTCACATTACATCAAATACAAACCAAAGTCATTTTTAGCAGAAATTATGAAAGAGATTTGTTTATTAATAACCAAACCAGGGCAAAAAGGTGGCACAGCAGTTAGCACCACTACTTCACAGCTTCTGAGTGACCCAAAATCTACAAACTCCCCTCTGGGAAACACGTGGCATATTGGTCTCATAGCCAGCATGTGCCTCAGAATGCCCTGTGATGGACAGGCACCTCATCCTTGGCGGTCTCCTGCCATGAGCCCAGTACTGTCATCATAATCTTATATACCAACAACCTTGGACCTGATTAAGGAGGTTTGTGAGTGGATGCTTGAATGAGCAAATTAGGATTGAAACAAACATTCAGCTTATTCAATGACAAATATTAGGAAAAATGAAGAGAGCCAGAAGCTTTAATTAAGAGACACATTTAAAGCCACATGTACATATACATGCATTTGCAAATGTGTTTATTATTTCTTTGAGATGGGTTAAACAATCATTTTTAATAACAACAAATGCCTAGACCATATTTTTAATAATATTTGAGTACTGGGAGAACCTGCAAAGGAAGTCAAGGCATCTCATTTTAAATGATCCTAACTTTTCTTTTATAATGGTAATTTGTCATATACAATTTCTTGCATTAGGAATTCGTCATGGATCACATACACCCAACTTACTCTCCAGCAACACACGGAGAGAAGCTTGCGGTCATAACTTCTGGACGGCACTTCAAAGCAAACAACATTAAGGAGTTACTTGATAAGAAGAATAAGCAGTTGAGGGTCTTACATTAAAAATATTTGGGAAAAAAAAAAAAAAAAAAAAAAACAGGGTGGGACTCGAGCCCCTCCCTTAATTCAACTCCTGCTGGTCCGTACAGTATGTGGATACTGGCGGTAAAGGAAGCTGCTAAGTTAATATGTTATTTCACAAAACAATAGAAAGCAAAACAATGTTTTCCAGCTAGATGTCTCATAAATAATTAAATCCAAATTCCATCCTCTGACACTTTATGCTAATAAAGAACTTTAAAATTAATTTTAGCATTCAATTTATCACAAGCACAGTCTACAGACATTTTCTGACTTCAGCATTTTAATTTTTTATCATGATTAATATCTGTGAAATATCTATGAAAAATAAATCTTTTAGCAGAGTTACAAAGAAATTCCAAAGAGCCGTTGCACAACCAGTTGAGTAAAAAACTAACTGATTCTGGTAGATCTTAAGTAGGTTATTGAACAAAGCAAACAACACTGAGAATCAAGGATTTACGAGATATTTTCCCAAACAACAGTATTAGGCAGGTAAATGCAGATACCTTCATTATGATTTCAGGTGGAATGCAGTGTGTCAGAAGTTCATAAAGTCTTCCACGAACTTCAAGTAATCTGAAATAAAACAATACAATATTGGCCTTTACAAATGTACACTGTGTAATAATGTATAAATTAGATTGTGTATTATTACTTTGACAAGGAACAAGTAAATTAACCAAATACAAAATTTTTTGCAGACACTGAAAATTCAGCAAAATGGCTAACTTCAGTCATAAAGATGTTTTTCCATATCTTACAGTTCCAAAATGGTAATGCACCAAGTAGATGAGTGTGTAACACTGCATATAAAAGCCAGTAGTATTTCAGTGATTTAATTTAAGACTATGTTCCTTCATGGTTTTGAGATTTGCAATAAAAATTCACTTCAGTCTTCCAACTAAAGCACACCAGAGCACGGTGTTCAGCTCACAAGCAGGAAATCATGTCTCCTGTTTCATACACAATGGAATAAACACAGTAAAATGAAGTTGAAAGTCTTACTCAAACATATCATTTTGTATTAGAGAATTATTTTAAAAATGAATAATTAAATGCAAAGAAACCAGCAAACACAATAGGTGTTTTAGGACGGGGTGAATAATAAATAAACAAAGGCAATGGACACAGTCCTTACCTGCCGTCACTGTTTGAATAGCTGGAAGTTATCCTCAGGAGGCGCTGGCTCGGACTGAACAGCACTGCCAGCAATGTATTGTAGGTGACAATGCAGCTGTGGCAGACACGTAGCAAGAACTGGCTGACCTAACACTGTATGCCAGATTAATATTTAGTACTTTAAAAACCTTTACATAGGCCATGCCACTTACAGATTAAATGTTCTGTATTTAAAATAAACTTTTCTGACAAAATAAACATCACTATTCCAAATATTGTTCAGCAATGTTTTTTGAGCGGAGTTAATTGTTGAGCACTGAATTTGTATACAGTATAAGTTTTGACATTAACAGTAGTCATATAGTGCTTATGTGATGTGAGAATTAAAACTTTATCCTTTTCAGTCAACTTGTAGATTGCTAAATGACTGCACCAAAAATATTCAGTTTATCAAAATAATCTTAATTTGTTGATGGATGTCCATTATGTTCTGCTAAGTCAGAGGCCTCACATAATCAGGGTGGAAATGGTCTTATGAGGCAAAGAGAACATGGCGTCCCTTGTCATATTTTAGTGGTAACAAGTTGAACATATGCCCCTACCAAATTATTTACACTATTAGGTAACTACAGTATGTAGTTCACTCACTGTACCAGCTTCAGATGCTATCTTGTTATAGCTACTTGAAATGCAGTACCTCTGTGGAGACTGCTGGCTGACAATAGCATTTGCCGTCTCTCGGAGGTACACTTCCCAGTCTGTTTCTGGTATATCTTGGTCAGCAGAAAATGGCAACCTAAAACAAATAAGCATTTATAAGACCAAGATCAAAATGAACCATTACAGAAACAGTCTACACTTACCACTTGTCTTACAACATAATATCATACCACACTATTATTATGATTAGACATGAAAATATAATACAGGGAAATACAGTATTAGATCGAACAACAGACAGCTAAAATTTAAGTGTTTTAAAATATTGTAGTATGTATCATAGTAAATTATGGGAATGATATGTTAAACAAGCAAGAAAACTTCAGCACAGCCATGTGTACTACCTTGTGATGGCCTCCAACGTTAGGCACACTATTAGCCCAAAACACAGCTAATTCTAAACAGTATAACTGTTTATCATCAAGTGTGCAGCTAAGAAAAAAAAACTCAATGTTAACCATTCCGTAGTTTGCTTTAAAAATAACATTAAGGAAAAGTACAGGGCAGTTTAGTTGTGCAGTGGTTACTTCTATATCTAGGTTGGACTTGAAAGTAAGAATTTCACTATGTATAAATGACACTACTACTACTGCCACCACCTCACAACTCCAGGTGCCTGTAGCTTTAATGGCAACTTGATGATTATTTGTTTGCCAGAATTTTCTGCCACATCCCAAAATCTGTCTTTTATTTTATTTGGCAACTCTAAACAAGCCTAGCATAAAACGTGTAGCTGTGTGCCCTGTGATGGACTGGCACCTCATCCAGGGTCAGTTACATCCTGAACTAGATAAGCAATTAAGGAAATTAATAAGCAATTAAGGAAATTAATAGATGGATGGTTCTGCTTTCATTCCCTTATTAACTTTCTTTATAAAAATCACAAGTAAATGTACATGGTTTTTGCTTAAAAAAAATGTGCTTTTCTGATGGACCAACAGACTGCTGGCTCACTGTGGTAGGGGTTTACTATGTGTGACAATGCTGGATACAGGTGCAAAACTTCATTCATAAAGTAGCACTCAATAACAACCGGGGTTTGAATGCAAATATGAAACACACTATTCCAATATTTTTCTAAAATAAAGCCTAATGAAGATTTCTGTTTGAACTTGGCAGTTTTGTCCCCTACTACACATTAATTCAACTTGAAAAATTCTGGTTTCCCATAGCTCACTATCAAGAAAATTCAACATTCAGTTAATATGCATTATTTCTGATGACAGGTGCATAGATTTTAAATTGTAGAACTTTACAAATAATAATAACTATTATAAAGTATGACAACTTCTTATTTATTTCTCTCTTAATTATTTTGTACATATTTCTCATTTGAATTTATATTAAAGCAAGCTCCAAAGATTGATTAAACAATGAAAATACAGACTGATTTATTTATTTATTTTTTTTAACCAGAGCACAGCTGGACTGAAGGTTTTTATATTCGAATTGTAGAATGCAGATTTATAAACCAATTTACAAAAAAATAAGACTCTGTCAAAGAGATTAACATTTTTAACAACTCACTGCTGCACTCTGCAGGCCTCACACATTAGTAAAGCTTTACGAAGGTTTCTTCCAGATTTCTCTGCGATTCTTTTTGCCAGCTCTGCCGGGAGACTTAGACCTTCCTTCTTGCATACACCGATGAGTACAGTACAGATCTTGAAAAGAAAAAGTAAAACACATGTGAAACCTCTTACATTCGTATTAGTTGAAAAGTACTAACCTGCACATTTTTAACAATAATTTTACTGTTTAGATTAGGTACTACCTATAACAGTCACATCTAATCTTAACAACAACATTTATTTATATAGCACATTTTCATGCAAACAATGTAGCTCAAGTGCTTTACATGATGAAAAATGTGAAAAAAGACAAAATAAATAAGAATTAAAATTAGGGAACACTAATTAACATAGAATAAAAGTAAGGTCTGATGGCCAGGGAGGACAGAAAAAACAAAAAACCTCCAGAGAAAAAAATAAAATCTGAAGGTTGTATATGTGTGTGTGTGCGCGCGTGTGTGTGTTCCAGCATCACTTTAGAACAGCTGGAGAAATTTTCATGAAACTTTGTACATATGTTCCTCATTGGTCGACTAAAAATACTGTAGGGTGAAATCAACTCTAACCCACCCCCTTCTGGGTAGGGTGGGGGTTGATCTTGTGGTCTTGTATGCATGTTATCATCCAGTTGACACTCTGAAAGACCACCAGAGGTTGAACGGAAGGTGACTGCCTGCATTCTTTATGTTTGAGCACCACCGCACCTGTTGCTTTTCAAATTAAATAAGAGTTGGCCGGTTCCGAGCGTCAACTGGATGATAACATACATACAAGACTGCAAGACAAGCACATTAGTGAGTCTTCATTGTTTGTTAATTTATATTTTTAAAGTTGTGTTTTTTAGTTATATTTTTCTCAATTAAAAAAAACTTTATTTTCAGCTATGTTAGATAGTACTTCATAAGTTCTAATGAAGTTCTCATATTCTCAAGAAATATTACCAGCGTGTCACAAGTTTTTAATGTAACATAAATAATCGCAACCAAATCAAGTTTATGTATGCTGTATTAGTATCAGCTACCCAACCATATAAAATTCTAAATGGCACAATTATAATTACAGACACAGTTCTACACCATTAAGCAATGGTTCACTCCTAAATTAGAAACAGGTACACCAAAGAAATACTTGATTATGAATATTAAATCTGTGTTGGAATTTAATAAATATATAAAAGGAACATAGAACATCCAAACATCAAAATCATGTCTGGAAGTCCCTGGATGAGAGAAACATACTAGGCCTTGACAACAACTTGCAAGTTAACAACACATCTTATGATAAAGATGTTCTCTTTCAAAAACTTTATACCAACCCAAGGTTCTCTAAGAAATTGTTTACTGCTTTGTCACCATTTTTTTTTTTTTTTAAATACTTCCAAGGAATCTTAATAAAATTAATGTATAGCAATTTACCTGAAAAATGTAATTAAACAATTGCCAATACACCTTTCTTTTGAAATTTCCAACATAGTAAGTTTCATTTTGGAAAATGTCAAATCAAGTTCAGTCATGTTCTTAAAAAACTAAGTGTGAACAATTGAAAATTAAGAGTAAAATTGATTTTTTTGCATTTGTATTTTTCCAGTCAGAGCTGTATTACAATGATACTAAGACTCAAAAATTGATGTAATTGAAAAATGTATTTGAAATAAATAAAATAATTCAGTTGAAATAAAAATAGCAAACAAGATGATACAACACGGATTTGTAAAATTAATCTTTAAGTAATAATGAAATTACCTCTTCCACACTTGGCAAAGGCACACGAACTGCCAGGCACCGACTTCTAATTGGAGGAATCACTTTAGATGTGGAGTTGCAACATAAAATGAGCCTGCAGTTGGCCATATACTTTTCCATTGTTCTCCTCAGTGCATGCTGGGCATCTTTGGTAAGCCTGTCAACTTCGGTCAAAATTACAACTACAAAAAAAAAAAATTTTAATATGTTGCTTTGCAAGATACCCTTATTGTACAGGGTACCAAATGACAAAAGAACTGTGGCCAATCAATATTTTTCTCATTACTGGTTTGTAAATGATCTACTTTATACATTTTTTTCTCACAGCGACAACAAATCATGGAAAAAATCTTGAAATGGTAACACAACATTCATTATACCATACTGCACAAACTATTTTATTTATTATTCTTTGTGAAGACAGTGAGGATTTTTTTTTAACTGGAGTATACTATGTATATGCAGGAAACTCTGTTAATAATGTGCTAGATAAATTTCAGCTCTGCACAAAACTCTTAACAATGAAGTAAGTACAGTGCAGGGTGAAAGCAATTTGACAAAAAAATATTGTTGTGAGAGTTACAGAAGGTTAAAAGTCTGATACGGTTAAGAAGTTAAGTTTTTGTTCTACCATTGTATTTTCTATTCAAATTGATTAAAACTGACACTGCTGACAAAACCCTGAACAGAACATAGCCTTTTTCTGCCCTTTATCACAGTTTCAAAACTTCGACTTTAACACATCAAGTCATAGGATATGCCCTCCACATCTTTCCCCCCTCCCCACACAGAAAAGTACATCCATAAAATCAAACCAATAATACATGTAAGATGCACTGCGGAGCAATGGATAACACAACTCTTCATCCCACAGGCATATTTGAAAAAATCTTAATAAAAAGTCATAGTCATAATTAATATTCAAGAAATAATCTAGCAATGGTCAGCATTGCTGTTTACCAATAATGAAAAAAACAACATAATATGAGAAGCACTCTGGTACAGGTTATGCTATAAAGTCAGTATGTCAGCGAGTCCCTTTTTCTCTCTGCAGCCTCTTCAATGATTCTTTCATTGGAAAGTTTATATGGCAAAAGCATTTGATATTACAGATCTCATTGTTAAGAAGGTAATAATTATTTATATAATAATCTTAGAAGGTAATATTTATTTATTTATATATTTTTCAAATTTTTTTTGGACATCCTGTTGGGCCATAAACACAATAAGAAACCTTCCTGGTTCATGATCTGGTTATTACTCTTTTAAGATAAGAATTGCAAATATAGCTGTAACAGTTCTAAAATACTACAGTTTAAACAAATAGATGAGGCAATTGCATCCTTTCATCTAATTATTTACATGTACTCTGGCAGTACTCCTCCTGTTCCTCCTCACGCAAAGGAGGAGATACCGGTCCTGCTGCTGGGCTGATGCTCTTCTATGGTCCTGTCCAGCTTTCCTCGTATAACTGACCTTCTCCTGGCATGTTCTCCATGCTCTTGAGACTGTGCTGGGAGACGCATCAAACCTTACCGCAATGACACATATTGGTGTGCCATCTGGAAAGAGCTGGACTTCCGGTGAAACCTGAATCAGCTGCAGGTACCACCTCATGCTACCAGTAGTGATAAGGACACTAGCAAAACACAACACTAGAGAATAATCATTCAGGAAGGATACGGAAAGAGCAATTGTCATTGGCCACCACATGCAAAACCAAACCCCTTTTTGTGGGTGCCTTGCTGTTGCCTTTCTATTGCACCTGTTGTCACTTTCATTTGCACCAAAGCAGGTGAAGCTGATTCACAATCGCTAATGATTCCTAACTGCACAAACTGATATCCTGAAGCTTAACCGACTTGGTGATAAGATGTGATGATTAAATGTTCCCTTAATTTTTAGCAGTTTATATCTCAATCAAGGTATTATTTAGAAAAAGTGAGAAACGTACTTGCCTAAGTAAAACTACAGTTAAACTTTGCTAACATATTTACTTTGTACACTTAACTGCAACTTACAAAAATCAAAACCAGTAAAAGGCTGATCTAGTAATATAAGGTGTGGATAAACTACTTAAGTATGCAAACCCCAGGCATTCTCTGTTTCCCTCCCTACAATAACACCAGAGCTGATCATATTTAAAATCCTGACCATTTTGATTCTTTCCAGTTACAGTATCTTAAAATAACCTCCTGTGCAATTCAGTGTCCTGAAATGAATGAGGTATATCTTAAATGACAAGAAGTTCCTTAGGCAATTTTATAGGAAGGCATTTTAAGACATCTTAAATTACATTTCTGATATCCCAATATGGGCAGAGTTATATTAAGATATCTCAAAATATGTCTTTTAAGATAACACGAATTAAGAATCTTAAAAAAAAAAAAAAAAAAAATCAATATCTGAAAATACAGTACATCCATTTCAAGGTATTGCTAACTCCTTTAAAGATACAGTATATTTAAAAGATTAAGATATCTCTAAATGTTAATTCAACTTAATATAAGTTTTGTTATTGGCATCTTAAAAAGTACAGTGATCCCTCGCTATATCGCGCTTCGCCTTTCGTGGCTTCACTCCATCGCGGATTTTATATGTAAGCATATTTAAATATATATCGCGGATTTTTCGCTGCTTTGCGGGTTTCTGCGGACAATGGGTCTTTTAATTTCTGGTACATGCTTCCTCAGTTGGTTTGTCCAGTTGATTTCATACAAGGGACGCTATTGGCAGATGGCTGAGAAGCTACCCAACTTACTTTCTCTCTCTCTCTCTCTTGCGCTGACGTAGGGGGGTGTGAGCAGGGGGGCTGTTCGCACACCTAGACGATAGGGACGTTGCTACCTTCTGTGTGCCGCTGCTTCCTGAAGGACATGCTGCACGGTGCTTCGCATACTTAAAAGCTCAAAGGGCACGTATTGATTTTTGACTTTGTTTTTCTGTGGCTCTCTCTCTCTTCCTGCTCCTGACGGAGGGGGTGTGAGCTGCCGCCTTCAACAGCTTTGTACCGGCGGAGCTTCCCATACTTAAAAGCCAAACAGTCCTATTGATTTTTTTTTGACTACTTGCTTTGTTCTGTCTCTCTCTCCTGACGCGCACTCCTTTGAAAAGGAAGATATGTTTGCATTCTTTTAATTGTGAGACAGAACTGTCATCTCTGTCTTGTCATGGAGCACAGTTTAAACTTTTGAAAAAGAGACAAATGTTTGTTTGCAGTGTTTGAATAACGTTCCTGTCTCTCTACAACCTCCTGTGTTTCTGCGCAAATCTGTGACCCAAGCATGGCAATATAAAAATAACCATATAAACATATGGTTTCTACTTCGCGGATTTTATTTCGCGGGTGGCTCTGGAACACAACCCCCGCGATGGAGGAGGGATTACTGTATTTGCTGCCAAGTGGTTTATTTTTCCAACCACTTATTTAATATGCCTTTGTTGAATTGTTTAAAAAAACAACATATTACAATTAAGTGGCATTTGAGTAAATGTCTTTGTGTGACTTTGGTATAAACTTGCGAGTCATGTTGTTGAAACAAAAACCATGACAAAGTTGAAGTACAAGGATGAAAAATTGGGGCAAAGTAGTTATTAGCTAACCAAATAGGTGTGACGGATTGAATGGTCTCCTCGTGTTTATCAAATTTTTTGTGTTTTTAAGGACTTAAAGAAATTTCCATTTTGCTTGCATAGGCCTAAATATTAACAGCTTTATTTTTATTTATTGTTTTCATATAAATGATTATCAGATGTCCTATGGTTCCTGGGACAGTCCTATACATCAGTCCCCCCAAAAATGTTATTTTTTCTGTAACTCCACTTTAAAAAAAAAAAAACCTTATGCAGGCACTGCAATGTGCATATTGCATACAAAGTTCATTGCTAGCTCTATATTTGCTTACCAGGTTTAATTGTTAATAACTTTTCTAAACAGACATAAGATCTGACCATTTAGATATTATAAGGTTGTGAAGCTCTAATGCATGGCTCAATGGTCTTTTTTTACTTTGTCTTTATTCCCCTAATCAGAATCACAGTTTAAGTTAACGCTTTATGGAATGTCAGTCCTTCACATGCACACAAAAACCTCAGCGCAGACATAATGACAGATATTTTTTAGATAATTAATGATAAAGTTTACCTTTAAAATCCCTCTGAGTACTAGTCTGGATCTGCTGTGACTGAGCTACTGTTTTTAGGAGTTCCTGAATAACCACACGATCATTATTTCCAGCATCACTGTAAAGAAAAAGTAATTTAATATGTGATAATATTAATATAGTCCATAAATTAATCATTAATACTGTATAGTGTTTCTAGTGATTCACTCAGTAATATACTCCTTGTACATTCATATTTCACTGGAGTAATTCAGTACTACGCTAAAATATTTGATAGATATGCTTAATTAAGTTCTTTACATTGGCATATCATCAATAGACTTCTATTAGAAAGTGGTTCTGGCTGAAGGAGTCATCTAGCTTAACCTTGCATCCTTGCCTGAGAAATTAAACAGTATCCTATATAATAAAGTTCACACTTGTACAAAGAAAATATTTGAAGCAGTACTAACACCTGAACAAAACCTATGACGGCCCATTTTATAAAAGATTTGGACAAAACTCTTCATGTGTCAGCCTGTAATTTAGGGTTGTTAAATAACTCAGTTCAATGATGATACTGTATACAATGAGATTCTGGATAAAAGTAAAAGACATATCAGTCAGTATAACTAAAATAGTATTAAAATATACTTGCAACCCAAAAACAATTAGTCTACACTACAAAAAATGAAAGCCAGTAGACACCGCACGATAAATCATCCTTCCATCCATTTTCATACCTTTACAAAACTATTTGTTACTGCTAGCGATGGCATTAAATCAATTAACAATATGGCATCCATTTCCGGACACCCTGCTTGATTCAAGAATGCTCCACTTTCTCTTCTATAAAACTGCATCTTCATCGATACAAAACTCTTTGGAAAATTCCTCTCCTCTCCGCCCTGCAACTCCCAACAAAACTGCACCCTTTCTCTGAAATCTGTCAAAAACTTCCCAATCCATGCTATATCAAACTTTTAATTACCAGTCAGCAACCAGAATGAAAGACACAGTCCTTAATTATTTTCTATGGAACATAGACTTTTCTTCCCTAAACACATTTAATTATTATTATTTTTAACCCTTTATCTCCTGTTTATGTTAGTGGGCATATATCTCACTCAGTAAACAGCTTTAATTTCCTGTAAGTCTTCTCTTTAATTTTTATTATAATCTTCTGTTTTTACACAGAAAACAATGAAAGTTAAAGTCATTTGGCATTCATATCTGAAATATCTGAAGTATCCCACATATTCTAACTTTCAAAAGAGGAGCACTCATTAAGTAGTACAATACGCACTTCAACTCAACTGATATTCCATAAGCATCCAATGTTTATCTTTGTCCTGAAAAATGTAACATTTCAATTAAGTGTTTTTTCAATATATGTTTTAACACATAGCTATGTTAATAGATAGAATAAGCAGGTGTGTTTGATATGGTATTTGGTACAGTGTATCATTATAGACTTCATCATGCCTCTTCTAAAAGGACTGTGTATATAAAGATTATTTTCAAAGAAAAAAAAAAAAAACACACAGTTTAGACCAAGTAGTTATTTTCCAAAAGGGAATTTTCACTCTCTACCCATAATTACTGCTAATACTACACACTTTTGGCTTTGCTCTTCTGTAACTAAAGTACTAGGGTGAAAACTCATGCCTGTCTACGATGGGTTATACGGTCAAATGCCATCCACTCATCTCTGGTTTCTTAGAGGCAGAAAAAAGATCTTACTGCCTTGAGCTCCCCGGTATACAGTGGATATAAAAAGTATCCACACCCCAGCGAAAATGGCAGATTCTGTGTGATAAAAAATGACACCAATATAAATCCTGTCAGAACTTATTCCACCTTTATTGCAAACTGTACAAAGAAGGTCAAACATATCAGAAACTGTTCAGTGAAAAAGGAAAAAAAAAAATCATACCTTTTACCAGGTTTGTAATATGATTTTCTTCTCTTTTTTCACCAAAACTATTTGTTTTCACTTTGTTTGTATAGATTGCAATTTTGTAATAAAGATGGAGTAAGGTTCAACAGGATTTATCTTGGTTTCTTTTTAATTATACAAAATCTGCGATTTTGCCAGGGGTGTGTAAACTTTTTATATCCACTGTACACACAATAGTGCCTTACAGTGTAGAAATCTTTTTATTAACAACTTGGAGATTAAACCTTAACATGCCTCTAGGCTTCCATCTGACACTGATGATCATCATTTTCCTAAATGACTTTTTCTTACTAGCATGAATTTAAACGGGGAAAAAAAGAAAATTAACTCATAATTTGCTGTCACAACCTGCTCATCACACATATCAGTATGTGATATTCTGTGCTATTAATTTATTCAATTTAACCACTCGCCTCAAGTCATTTCTATATAATAAACGTTTTGCTCCAATTAGGAAACATTGAAATAAAGATTTTATAAAAAGGAGTGGCTGCTCTGTTTTGTTTTATTTTGCTTACTTGCTTGTTGATTTACTGAGTTGTTAAAGGATTTGTTTAACCACTTATAAATTCAAAATAAAACTGATTTGAAAAAGGAGAAAACAAAGCCAAGGAAGCACCATTGTACTTGCATGTATTTATCAGATAATAAATGCTAGAATAAAATATTAAGAAGTTAAAAAGAAAATGTTGAGAGCAGAACAGATGTATTTTTATTTCTATCTAAAAAATATAAAGAGATCTTTATAATTTATAAAAAAAAAAACCTAAAAGTGGTAAAATGAAACACTATGATCTTCTAATGAAAAATCTCATATTTGAACTTTGAGTAACACACATACCCGAATTCTTTGCAAAGACCTCGCTACTCTGTTATCTCAATTCACTGCTAAGGTAAGAAAATAATTCTTAATTGGAAAAGCTGGAAGACTAGCTTAGACGTGCATACGGTGTATTCATTTATAAATGGAGATTTTGCAGAGAAAACCTTGGAAAGTACTAATGTCTGAATTTCACAATTGCTCAGGTGTCCTAATGGCTGTAGCCATAGCTCACTGGGGAAGATTATATTCCAAACAAATAAACAAACAAAAAAAACTTCACTAAATATTGCAAATTATGGGGCAAATGAATGTATGCCATGATTGTGAAAATACTGCTTTAACTTTACAAAAATAATGAATTGCTCCTTTAATGTCTATAACCATCTCTTTCACTTTCCTCACATTTACCTTTAGTAAGTTATTAGAGCACCATATAATAAAACGTAATGTCTTCCTGCAATTAAGTATTTGAAAATTTTGCCAGGGTAATATCATCATAAAACCAGACACAAAGTTTGGGATAGTGCTAGGCGATATGAGGAAAGAAAAAACAAAAAAAAAACCCAAAACATTTTTTTTGTGCTTGGAAACGATTCACGATTTTATCTAGACCAAAATAAAAATACAAAAATGCTCACAAGATACCTGCAACATATTCCGTATCTTATTAATAAAAACAATTATACTTATAATTTACTATGACCCATTTTACTCCAACTTAAAATGCCAATGCATATTCCAGACAAATGGAATACAATACTTGAGCCACAGTCCTTCTTTGGCCATTTTAGTGTAAACAACATTTATGATTTAAAATACAAATTGCCCTGGGAGATGAGGGTGTTCACTTGCAAACTGAACCGTGCTCTTTAAATACAAATTATCAACTTAAAAAAAAAAAAAAAAAAAAAAAAAAAAAAACTTTACAAACAAATATCTTTTATGGCTACCGTAGATAAAAAAATGCATGAAAAAAATCTCTATGGAAAAAAATCTTCACAGATATCTTAACATTAGCCTGTTTACAGTTTTAGACTTAAGGCTTGCCTAGTGGCAAGTTACAACATTCCCTACTGTACTAAATACTTTCTCTGTTGGAGCACTCATTGCGGAAATGCAGTGGAATTTTTTTGTCAAGACCACTTAGTCAGGTGAAGCTTGTTTCATGGAGTTACCACCACTGATAAGGTTCTGTTTCAGGATGCATGTCAGAGGAACTCAGGTAGGCTGTCAACTTAACCTTGACTTTTTCCTCTTCTGATAGTGTAGTGGATAGCTGAAGCACTGCCTTTTTTCTCTTTGGCAAAACTTCTTGGCTTTCTTCCCTCATTTTCATCCACTTAATGCACCTGACCAGTTGTGGAAGCTGAATTTTGCTAAGCATGCTTATGTGTATGGCTGCTCTGTTGTAGTGGCATAAAACGTAACTTTCTCCAGCTTCTCCACTACTCTGTCTTGTATTTTATTGTACAGACGCAGCAATGCTTCCTATGCAATATACTTTTTCAGCTTGGAAAAAATATACCTTGGATCAATAATGTGCAGCATCCTAGAAAACCCCTCCTTCTCCAAATTGTAAATGTGAACCATATATTATGCAATGTAATATGAAACTGCACCTGTGATTACTTTATATTTGGGCAGTGATTTATCATATTGTGATTACAAGAAATTAATAATTAGGGCCGTTGGATCAAATAATACATTCTGGTTATAGTAGAATAGTGATAACAAAAAAATAATATTAAGCAGCACAAAAAAAAGCCACACACAAACACACACTCAAACAGTAAAAGAGCAGTTACTGGTTTTACCTTGCACGAACTTCATTGCTGAGTTACTTAAGACGTGCTGAACAATATAATGGAATTCTACAGATGTTTTTTTTTTCTGCATGTAACTTTTAGGATTAACCAATACGCATTTCTAAATTGTTAACCTGCATTGGTATTAGTCATTAAATGGTCAGCACTCTCTGTGTTAGCTGGTTCGCTAGATGAAAACTAACTATAACTTATCTTTCTTTGCTTTAAAATTTTGTTTAGTGCATGTTAACTTAAATAAATACTTCAAAAATTATTTTACAGATTGCTTTGAATAATGCTGTCTGCTAAATAATTACAAAGCACAAATATATAAGAAAGGAGCATTTAATACATATTGTTTAATTTGAAAACACGTAAAGGCTCACAGCAAGAAATGTTGCTTTTTCTGGGAGTCAGTCACATTCATTAAAGTCACCTATTCATGTGGGAAAGGCACTATATAAACAAACTATGGAATATGGCTGGCCGTTCATCCCGGCCAATACCCCCAAGCCGCCAGGTGGAGCCCTGCCTGCACCATAGAGGTGCCCCGAGTTCCAGCGGGGCATCATGGACAATGGAGTTTTTAATCACAGCCCTGCTGGATACCATGGGAACCTCCAGGGGACGCTGCAGGAAGGCCCAGAGACTTTTGTTTCACCTATAACCCGGAAGTGCGTATTAGTCACGGCGACAGAGCGAATGACTCACTTCCGGGTTGAAGAAAAGGAGTTTTTATCTGACCCGGAAGTGTTAACAATCACATGGACAGAGAGAAACACCTCCGGGTCAAGGACTATAAAAGGACTATGGGAAATCCCAGACGTCGAGCTGAGCTGGGTGGAAGGGTGGCAACGCGTCTCGGAGTGGAGGATTGATTAGTGATTATTGTTTATTTATATGAGTATTGTGGAGTGTAGGGTGCTTTGTGCACTGTTTACTGATAAAATAAAGTTTTAATGGACTTTTATCTGGTGTCTCGAACAAGGGTTCAAGGGAGCGATAGCGCCCCCTATCAGTTACAACTATTATTATTAGTATGTGAGTATCTGAAGCAATTATGTGCAACACATAAGAACATCAGGCTTTACAGCAAAAATATTAATTATTAATTAAAATATTAATAAAATATTAATCAGGATCAAGATCAGCATTCACAGACAAAGCACTTAGTGAGCACTTTCATGGCATCTCCCTGATGCTTCATCCCTTTGCCCACCCCTCTCTGTCTCAGGGGCAACTCGTATGCTCCTATCCACCAGTCCTAGGAGACTCACTAGTGAACACACTCTGGCAGATGGACTCTAGCAGCCAGGAGACGTGTCCAAAGTGCTATACGTGCTGTGTCTGCAACACAGTGATCACAGAGACCACCTGAAGAGCTCGTCCCTCTTAGGTTCAGACCCAGGTGCACTACACTTTTATTTCCATGGTAGACCTGGGTAGTTCTCAAGGTGCACCACTGTGCCGTGGCACACTGGTTGAAAAACAATGTTTTAGATATGAAAGATGGAATTGTATATAATGCTGTGTACATCAGCATGTTTAATTATTTTGCAGCTGCAGGGAATTTTGTGAAAAGCACCAATCCCAAGAAATGAAAATACACTGAAATACTGGAATAACAACTGAATTCAGTTTTCTACCACTGACAAAGTAGCACACAAATTCCTGTCAGCCCTATGCACCAATGTGGACAACAAAAGATTGTTCAATGTGACTTCTAATGTAGTCAATAAAAAGAGAAACAGAATTTCCTGCAACAAGGCAGAGATGCTATTGTTCGTTAAGACGAAGCCGTAGAAGGGCATCAACACAGCAGCAAGACCAGTATCTGCTCCTTTGTGCAAGGAGGAACAGGAGGAGCACTGTCAGAGCCTTACTAAATGACCTCCACCCGTCTATGTTTCTGACCAAACTGTCAGAAACAGACTGCATAAAGGTGGCATGAGGACTCGATATTCTCTAGTGGGACCTGTGCTAACAACCCATCATTGTACAGCTTGATTGCCATTCACCAGAGAATACACAATTGGCAGCTCTGCCATTGGCTCCCAGTTCTCTTCACATATAACAGCTGGTTCACATTGAGAACATGTGACAGATGTGAAAGAGTCTGGAGATGCCGTGGTGAATATTATGCAGCCTGCAACATCATCCAGCAAGACCGGTCCGGCAGTGGATCAGTGATGGTCTGGGGGAGGCATATCCTTGGAAGGGTCTCACAGACCTATGTGCTACGTAACAGTACCCTGACTGCTGTTCAGTACCAGGATGAAATCTTTAGACTCACTATCTGAAGCAGTGGGCCCGGGGTTCCCCCTGGTGCAGGACAATGCCCAGCCACATGTGGCCTGACTGTGTAGGCAGTTCCTGGATGACAAAGGCATTGATGCCATTTATGCCATTGACTGGCCCACACATGCCCCAGACCTGATTCCAACTGAAAATCTCTGGGATGTTATCTATCTGTGCATTCAACACAGCCAAATACTGCCACAGACTGTGCAGCTCACCAATGCCCTGATCCAGGTCTGGGAGAAGATCTCCAAGGACACCACCTGCTGCCTCATCAAAAGCATGCTCAGACATTGTTGGGAGTGCATAAAGACACAAGGTGGTCATACACACTACTGAGTCACATTATGAGCTGCCATGATAAAATTCACACAACCTGGAAGAGCCTGTGATTTCAATTATTGACTTTGATTTTCAATGTGATGTTGAATCCAGCCCTCAATGATGTGGTGATTTTGGTTTCCATTGACACTTGTTACATCATTTTGTTCTCAATGAATTACAAAGTATTACTTAGTAAAGATTTTCCACCTAAATGTTTCATTCATTGTGACCTGATGTGTGATTTAAGTGTTCCCTTATTTTTTTTGAGCACTATATATCTAGATATATACATAGATATATATCTAGATATATACATAGATATATATCTAGATAGATAGATAGATAGATAGATACAGACAGACAGACAGACAGACAGACAGACAGACAGACAGACAGACAGACAGACAGACAGACAGACAGACAGACAGACCTCACAGGTGGCGCAGTGGTAGTGCTGCTGCTTTGCAGTAAGGAGACTGTGGAAGAATGTGGGTTTGCTTCCCATTTCCTCCCTGTGTGGATAGCGCTTTGAGTACTGAGAAAAGCGCTATATAAATGTAATGAATTATTATATATCTCTATATCTATATATCTATCTATAGATAGATAGAGAGCGCTACAACACAGTATGAAGATAGACCTTGATGTTATTCAAAAAGAGAAAATATATATATATAAAAAAATAATAAACCACAAAGAATTCCAAAGATAGCATATTGGTTAAGGACAGATCTGCAGAGTATCTATATATAGACAACTTGTTTATGCTTCATTTGTAGCACATTAATTCTTACAAAAGCTTTTAAATCAATTTACCTGGGATTGACTTCTAGGTGGTAGTTGCTTGCTATAGTGCTGATTTCAATTTTCTTTTTTGATGGAGCCTGTAATAAAACAAAAAAAAACTATATATATATTAAACTACTTAAAAAAAAAAAAAATTGGGAGTGGTCTCCCCTAAACTTTTTCGTATACTAAGATATGGGGATGGAATCAAATAAAATTAATAATATATTGAACAATTATTATAAAAGTACAGTTGAATAAATCGAACTTTGCAGCTGCATGAATAAAAGGTTAAGTAAAAGTTGATAGAAATCTATGTTTTGTAATTAATACTTGTGTACTCAAGTTATTGTGTTTACATACACACACACACACACAATTCCAAAAATTGTATTTTTGGATGATTACATTACTTTCCCTATACTTTGTATACGAGAAAACTAAAATTCTGATAATTTGCACTCAGGTCAGTCTACTGACTTGTTATATTAATTTAGGAGTATACGTAACATAAAAACAGCAAACATTTATATTGTACACATTTCACAAACAACAACCCAACTGAAACCAAATTTAAAAAAAAAACATTCAGAAGTTTTTTTTTTTGTTGTTGTTGTTTTTTTTAAATACACCTAATGCACCCCACTATCAATGGCAAGAAACATGACAGGTCAACCAAGTGCAAGTCTATAATATAAAAGGCATCAGTTTCAAGTCTTGCTTTCCTACTTTTTACAATTCAATGAGTTGCTTTGGGTGACAGTAGGGAATCCATTCCCGGACGGGTTTATCCATTCCTGGGAATTCGGGAATCCCGCATTTCATTCCCGGGAATCCCGGGCATCTCACATGTGAACGGTTTTAGAACGACTGACACTTATTTTTAATAAAACTACTGCAATATGTTGACACAAATAAAAGACGAACCTTATCTAGTTGTGGTAATAAAAGCGCAGAAAGCACAACGTCCTCACAGGTGGCGCAGTAGTAGTGCTGCTGCTTTGCAGTAAGGAGATTGTTGGTTCGCTTCCCGGTTCCTCCCTGTGTGGATAGCGCTTTGAGGACTGAGACAAGTGCTATATAAATGTAATGAATTATTATTATTATTAACATGTCCAGCGTGTGGTCGTCCATGCGAGAGTGCACCTTCATGCAAAGAAGTACGCCAGCCGCTGAGAAAGCACACTCTGCCTCCACTGAAGTAGGCGGCACAATCATCAGATACTGAAACACTTGCTCTAAACACCGCCATTTCAGCTTTTACTGATGCATCCAGTTTCTTGTCATCATTCTGTGATGGCAAGTTTCTTGGCACAGATAATGCGGATGCAACTGACTGACGCATTGCAATTTCAAGTTGCTGTTCAAAGCTGTTGTCTGATGAAGTGCAAGCTACAGCAATGGCGCCTCCTTAATTATTTTCAACTATAACTCTGTTATTTCTTGATCAATTTTTACGTTATATATGCGAGCTTGGCCATTCCTATTTTCCCGGGAATTACAGCAGTTTCATTCTCGGGAATGCGGGAATGAAAAATGTCCGGGAATCCCGGGCTCCCGAATGGATTCCCTAGGTGACAGTGAACTCGATGGAATAAGAAAATATGAGGTATCTTCTAAAGTAGAAAAAAATCTCCAGGTAATACATGACATCTGGACCAAAATAATTGCACCTGATTGACTACCTTCAACTTACACTATTGGTCTAAGTAATGAAACTACTGAATTTATGTTTTGCCACAAAAACTAAACAGCATGTCTGTTCTTTAGTTTAGACTGCAACGGACACTAATGATAAATATAATCCCACATGTCTCTTCCTTCCGATTGCAGAGACAGCATTTATTAACTTTACTGTCCACTCATTATACTTTTGAGACATATGCAAATTGTTTTAATGTATCCACATGAAATTCTAGGATGAAGTTGGGCATTAAGGAAAAACACACACAGACACACTTGATTGAATTACTACAAGCTAATACCATACATTACACTGCATTAATAATAATAATAATGGTGGATTTCATTCCTAATGTGTAACAACAAATGAGGGAATGCATTGGTTTGAGGGACATTTCAGCATGATGTTTACAAAGAATGCTAAAATTATGATGGAATATTGTATTTACCTTATGCACATGCACTAATTCACTGACATTTTCTGTTTAAAAACAATATGAAAACAGAAAGGGTGATTCTGTGAACAGGTGCATCACAATAGAGGTGCAGGTGATAAGGTCAAATGGAGGCAGAAGCAGAGATGTGGCTGCAAGTAATATCAGATGACAAGAAAGGAATGAATGGATCTCACCCCAAAGGATGGCAAGGAACAAGGCAAGAGAAGGAAAAAGAATTCTGGGATAACCAGCAATCTAGGTAAATCAAGGAAATAGCAGTTAAACTGGTGTTGGTGATAATGATATCCCAAACTTTAAGATTATCTTTGTAAAAATCAAGCTTGTCAACAGAGGTTGAATCAATTATTTCTCAATTTCCAATAAAAGAGGCTTTGTTCTGATGTTTTCAAGGTGCCTCCCATACTGTCTGAAAGCAAATTTTCTTTGCTTTTTGCTTATGCTTATGCTTGCATATTATTCCATAATCAGCCACTGGACTGGAATGTCATTAACTGCAATAAATGCTAGAAAGCAGAGACTTCATCCCATTCAAATGTATGTGCTTTCACTAACTGTCACATTTTAGTTATTATACTAATGAATGTTTATCTTCAACCAAATAAACAAATTTGATGTTTCCCCGATTCATTTTCAGCAGTAACTATATATTGCATTTATGCATACACCGATTCCACTTTTTCTTTCCCAAAGTATCAGCCAATACCAGTGCTCATTCACCTTGTTAAAATCTGTATAATTCATTGTAAGAAACTGATTTGGAAACATCCGTTAGTGCGTAATATGACATGAGGCTATAACTACAATTCACTTAATTCCTATAAAAAATACAAGACACCATACAATACAGAGAAATTAAATGAACTGTTTTTATATAGGCCACTGGATGTTCTACAAGTCAAATCAAGTCAAGTTGGGGAGCATGCCCTGGTATGGTGTGTTGCCGCACCCACCACATGACGAAACAGCTCGGAATCCCGGTTGGCAACCCCCCAGGCACACAGTCCAGTCCCAGCCTCCAGAAATGACCTTCTATCTACCGCAGCCAGGTGTTACGTGGGCAACCCTTGCGCTGGTCCAGCCACTTGGGTCCCCAACAATGAGGATCATATGAGCTGGGTCACCCTCGGGGAATCGTGCACATGGCCGTAGTGCTGTAACTTACACTCCCTCACAATGCAGGTAATGTATCTCATTCAGGACTCCATGAGCAATCACTCATTCGACACAAACTCAAACCAGCGGTACCCAAGGATTTTCCAGAGAGACACAGTACCAAAGGAGTCCAGTCTTCATCTTAGAAAACTGGATAGCATCCATGTCTCACAACCATAAAGCAAGACAGGTAGCACCAGGACTCTAAAGACTTGGACCTTCGTTCTTTTGCATAGATATCGAGAGCGCCACACACCCCTTTCCAGCGACCTCATGACCCTCCCATGCTCTCCCAATCTGTCTACTGACTTCATGGGAAGAGTCACCAGAGACAAGAATGTCACTGCCAAGGTAAGTACAGTAATCCCTCGCTATATCGCGCTTCGCCTTTCACGGCTTCACTCCATCGTGGATTTTATATGTAAGCATATTTAAATATATATCGCGGATTTTTCGCTGCTTCGCGGGTTTCTGCGGACAATGGGTCTTTTAATTTCTGGTACATGCTTCCTCAGTTGGTTTGCCCAGTTGATTTCATACAAGGGACGCTATTGGCAGATGGCTGAGAAGCTACCCAGCTTACTTTTCTCTTTCTCTCTCTTGCGCTTTCTCTGATTCTGACGTAGGGGGTGTGAGCAGGGGGGCTGTTCGCACACCTAGACGATACGGACGCTCGTCTAAAAATGCTGAAAGATTATCTTCACGTTACTATCTTTTGTGCAGCTGCTTCCTGAAACGACATGCTGCACAGTGCTTCGCATACTTAAAAGCTCGAAGGGCACGTATTGATTTGTGCTTGAAAAACAAACTCTGTCTCTCTCTCTCTCTCTCCCTGCTCCTGACGGAGGGGGTGTGAGCTGCCGCCTTCAACAGCTTTGTGCCGCGGTGCTTTGCATACTTAAGCCAAACAGCCCTATTGATTTGTTTGCTTTTTTCTCCATCTCTGTGACATGATCTGCTCCTGACACACTCCTTTGAAGACGAAGATATGTTTGCATTCTTTTAATTGTGAGATGGAACTGTCATCTCTGTCTTGTCATGGAGCACAGTTTAAACTTTTGAAAAGGAGACAAATGTTTGTTTGCAGTGTTTGAATAACATTCCTGTCTCTCTACAACCTCCTGTGTTTCTGCGCAAATCTGTGACCCAAGCATGACAATATAAAAATAACCATATAAACATATGGTTTCTACTTCGCGGATTTTCTTATTTCGCGGGTGGCTCTGGAACGCAACCCCCGCGATGGAGGAGGGATTACTGTTATCCTCTTGACAAGGTCGACACTCTCTCAGCAGACAGACACACTGCTGATGGCTGTGCCTAAGAGGTCATTACAGGCCGTTGGTTTTTATCCAGGACACTCAGACTCCTCACCGAGTCTCTCAAGAGCCCCAACCAGAGCCTTCATTGATGTTCTCTGATTTTCTACAACGATACAACAAATTCCTAAGCTATCATGTATCAAAAACTGCAAATAACTACAGATATAAATACTTACGGTTATGGTTTGATGCTCAATTCTGAGTTTTTCTACACCGGCACCATACAGCTCCCGCAGCAAACACATTATTCGAGTCTTCTTACCAGCACCTGATGGACCATATACAAGCAAATGAGGAAAGTCGCCATGCTGCACCTAGACAGAATAAATGGGGATAACCATTATGTAATATATTTGCTTATTAAAGAACATCACATTAATATTTCACATAACTTTTGAATGCAGACTTCACTATTACAGTACTCTGAAAACCAGTCACTGAAAACACACATTAGGCATTTTAGTAAATATAACATATTTAGATTTTTTTAAACAAAACTTATATGAATACCCCACTGCTTTTTTTTTTTTTTTTTTAACAATAACCATAAACCATCACTATTCCTTTGAGACAGGTTATCACGTTTGGCAAGTATTGCTCTTTTATTCTGGTATTTGAAAATAATTAGATTCCCAAGATTTGGGGTGATTAAATGTTTAACGTATGCGACACATTTAAAAGAACTAGTCATTTACATGGCTCTTTGAAAAATGGACAAAAATGAATTACAAGCCGAACATGCTACATGTGTCTCTCTGTTGCACCGTTTTAGAAAGCACTGGCATAAGCATTAACCTCTGGATCCCCAACACGTCAAACTTCACTCTCTAAATACCCATCCTATTCCCGGAATCCGCTTTTCCAGTACATAGTCACAATTAGCCCTTCTATACAGCATCATGGGTACTAATCTACTAAAAACGACATACATACATACATACATACATACATACATACATATACATATACATATACATATTCATATTCATATTCTCTCTCTCTCTCTCTCTCTCTCTCTCTCCCTCCCATCACATAGTACTAGGGTGTTGTACCGTGTTAGCCATTATGAATGTAGAGAAAAGCCAAGCAAAATGACACCTTTTATTGGCTAACTAGAAAGATTACAATATGCAAGCTTTCGAGGCAACTCAGGCCCCTTCTTCATCTTGCCTGAAGAAGGGGCCTGAGTTGCCTCGAAAGCTTGCATATTGTAATCTTTCTAGTTAGCCAATAAAAGGTGTCATTTTGCTTGGCTTTTCTCCCATCACATACATATTTGTAAGACTAATAAACAAGACTCTTCTTACCAGATTCTTCAGCTGGGAGGCTTGCTCCTTGTGATAGTCTAGTTTGTTAAGTGAAGAGGGTCGATATTTATCAAGCCATAGGCTCATTGTTAAAAATAAAAAGTATATGTAAAGGCTTAAGCCAAAAATAATAATAAACTAAACGTACGCAGTACACAGCTTTGCCGCGAATTGAAAGCAACCCGCGAAACCCGAGCAGGAAGGAAAACGCATGCGCACTCACAGGAAACAACGGAAACTTGTAGAGGACAAACGTTGTTCGAACTTAAGTGCTCCTGTCAGTTCATCGCGCGAGTCACTTGGCGTTCGTTGTCAAATTCAGAGTTGTGACTAGCAATGAAGTTTTTTTTTAATGTAAAAGCACCTAGCGGTAGACATATTCAAAGATTGTTGTTGGCATATTACGATTTAAGTAATATTTAATTGTATTGTAGTGCTGTGCGAGAGAAGAAAATAAGCCAGGCAACGTTTTCTTGATACAGGAAAATGAAATGCTGCACTTTATCGAACACGAAACACTACATATACAGCTGTCGCACCTCTCACCTCATCACCCCGCTTCCTCCCACTGTGCAGTGAGTGTGAATTATGTTCTTACAGTGGTACAGCACCTCCCGCCAAACTTTTTATTTTAAAAAGTCTGATGGATGGATGGATTCCACTATTTATTATAATCACTTGATTACCAAATTTTGTTGAGATATAGACTGATATAATTGAAATCCAAACTGAATTAACAGAAAATGACATTTACTGACTACAAGGCAGGAACCAGCCTTTCTAGGATTGGATGGTATTAAGGTCTTGGCCACCTTAAAGAACGCATCCTTCTCTGTGCACCAGCACTCTCCTTTAACCTCAAAACACATCTTAATCAGTGCTTGAAGTGTAACTAAATGACTACCGGTACACTAAGTTTTGTCGGCATCTTGTTCCTCCTTGTGATGCTAAATGTTAAATTTGATACTTAGCCGAGTGGGAGGGGTTTGTGGGTCCCCATGGGCTTTCTGTTTCGATAGTATACATATAAAGTAGAAGGGTTAGGGTTGAAGGTAATTACATTAAAAATATAAACATAACGGAAGAAAAGATCAGGGGCTTTGGAAATTATATCAGGGGCTTAAGCCTCTGAAAGCACCTCTTCTCCCAATCTCTCAGTAACATTTGCAAGAACGAGCCACACATGGGGCACCATGCAGTCCTTTATGCCTTAAAGTGATTTATCTGGTTTGCTCTTCCTGACAGACATATTTTTGCAAACATATTTTGGAATTATTATGCACACTGCAATTTTTGATAATTGGGGTGTGTTTCCAAGCTGCCTTTAACCCTAATAGTTACCTTTGAATTAGATTAAATTAGATTTAAAAAAGTAACATTATAATCAGAGAATGCAGAGATATTTGAGAAAGTATCAATTTAAATTTCATCTGTTTGGCAATTCTACTGTGCTGTTTCAAATAAAAAATGCTTATTTGAAAATTGGCATTATCATTATTGTCACTGATTGATCGATCAGCTGTATTATCTGTCCTGTGAGTGTGTATCTTTGTTTTTTTTATGTTTCTGGTACTGTATGCATCTGAATTTCCCCATTTTATTAATAAAGCTTACCTAATCTAATTAAGATTCCAATATTCTGTGTGTTGAAAGCATTGTTCATAGCAGGTGCTACTATTCTCTGTTTTCACAAAACTTTGCTGCTTGTGTTTTAACAAGGTATGCATTAATTTTAAAAATCTTAACTTTTTTTAGTCATTTTCTAATTCTGTTTTAAAATGTGTTATTATGCCTTGACACGTGTAAAACCACTGCGTTGGGTGATGCTTCAGCTAAAAGAATCATGGCATATTTACTAAGCCAGGTCTCAGATGACTCAAAACATATTTTGTACTCAATGCATCATTTACCAAAGCAATTTTATTTCTAATAGAATGAATATTTGTTAAGCAGCATTTTAAACTGCAGCTAAGTTTCTGTACTGGTGTTTAATTTATGTTTTAATTTGAATTAAATTGCTTTTATGTGCACACCTGGTTTCTGTCTGATAGTGAAGGGAATGCAGCCTGCTATAAATCACATCCTGTCTATATAATCATAGTAAGGGGTGAGACACAATTAAATTCTGACATTTTATTTTAGCTTTGGTGCATAAAGATATGAAGTTCCTCTTTAATACCTCAGATTTCTCCAAATAGATAATAATTTGTGCTGACAAGCAACAATAACATAGACACTTCATTACTGGCCAGAAGGTCCAATTCAGCCTTGATTCCGGATACCTTCTCCCCGAGAGGCATTTAACTTTAACTGCTGAATAAGCATAGTTTGGAATTCTAACATTCTGCTCTATGGAGTCAACAGTTATGAGTACTTTATTATTCTCAGCCTCTGCGGGCACTCTGCTGAGTTCGGAGAATCTGCCGTAATTCAGAATTGGTGACCTGGGTGCTATGGGACTAAATTTTGACTCCTTAGACCCCAGTCTCACTGATAATCTCTCACCATGTGGCTGAAATGGTGCTGCTGAGACTGAATCAGAAGTGTCTGAAATGCTTAAACCAGGGGCCTTCATCTCCGGTCTTGGAGTACTACTGTGGCTACAGGTTTTCTTTTTAGCACTTTTCTTATTTAGTGACCAGTTTCTAGTTATATCTTCTTTTCCCTTCATTTTAATTGACTTGTTTTTTAAGATTCAATCCTCTGTATTGCTACATTTTATTTCTTAAACAACACCAAAAAAGAAATGAGGTATGAAATGAGCCAACAGATGACCAGCTAAATCAGGCTTCAAAATACACCCAATTTCACTCTATTCAGCTTCTTAATTAGAAGCTGATTCTTGGTGGCAATTAAACCCAATATTTAATTCCATGATATATTGGTGCTGTCATTCTGCCACAGCAGACATTTCCAAAGAGCAATGTCAAAGCATTTTGTGGTGGTTGACTTACTTGTACTGTATCACACACACACACACACACACACACACACACACACACACACACACACACACACACACACACATACAGGTATACACACACATATGTACTGATGTGAAAACATATAAATGTAAATACTGTATGTTGTTTGCATAAAGATCTACTGTTTTCCTGTTCAAATATGTTGAACATGCGGTGTACTTACTATTTCAGTGCACTTGCTATTTATTGCCTCTGTAGTCAATAAACAGCATCCACACTTAACTGGTGGATGCCTCACCATTTAAGGTGTTCAACAGCAAACTATAAAGCCTTATCCCCTGACCTGTTAGTCTTCACTGTCATTTTCATTGCTGTAACTGTGTGCATATGTAACAGGTTTGACAAACAGAGTAAGTGGAAGGATGGAAATGTTTGTGAAAACTTGGTGTAACTTATCTGTGATGGTTTTAAGAGCGTGGAGTGAAGCACTATGTGCTCCTAATGTTCTGCATGATTTTCCTTATATCCTTCACTGAAATGCTGCACAAAGTTTCACGGTTCACAGTTGGCAGCCACAATGTTACTTAGTTAAAATGTTCGTATTATTAGCTTATAAGATGCACAATTTTTTGAGCTCATCTGAAAGCCAGGTGTAACCTGACAATGATTTCAGAGGCATTCGGTTATAGCTGTTGGCAGCCTGGAGGCCATTCCATATAAAGTATGAATTAACGCCTTCTGTATTTCCAGTTTGTTCCACTTCTTCCTCTTAAATAATCTTTGCACAGTTTGATAACACGCAAAGTTAAATGTAATAATACAGTTTTTTCATTTTGATGAGAATTTAATTTTTGGTCCAAAATGTTTTTATTTAGATATAACTGGATCCTTCTACTAGTTAACAAAAGAGTATTTTATTTAACTTGGGACATGACTGGTTCTTTAGTAGAGAAATCTTTAGATTCATTTCAGTTAAACAGTGAATCATGCACTTGAGTATTTTAAGAGGAAGTGCAATTAACCCTTAGAAATAGGGTGAGAAACGCAAACATCTGGGAGAGGCTCGGGATAAAGCTGCTAACCCTCCACATCAACAGGAACCAACTGAGGTGGTCCAACCATCTGATACAGGTGCCTACCAGGCACCTCCCCGTGGTGCTTTTACTGGTGTGACCAGCTGGGAGGAGACCCTGGGGAAAGCCCAGTGCTCACTGGGAGGATTGCATCTCCCAGATGGCCTGAGCATACCTTGAGATCTCACAGTACGAGTTAATAACTGTGGACAATTCCTGGGAAAATGAATGTCTGAGCCTCATTGCTAAGACTGTTGTGCCTGCGACCTGGTCTCAGATAAATCATAGAAAATGAATGAATAAATGCATTCAAGATGAAAGCTAGGAATTACTTCATAATAGAAAATGTAATGGAAATCTTAAACAAACTACTATATAATTTTTTGGATACAGAAACTTTTATAACTTTGAAAATGTTTGTGAATTAATTATTGGGATAATTTAAGTATTATATCTCTAAGGTAAATTTAGTGAACAAATTGGTGTCCATTTGTTTGTCAAACAAATCTTCATCAGTTAATCATTTCAAAACAGTTTATAACATCTTGTTAAATCACATATGTACAGGTGAAAATCTTCTGTCCAGTTTTTGTTTTTTAGGAGAAATAACACATAGTGAGAGAAAGTAGCAGAATTGTTGTTTTAATGGTATGATTTGTAAATTTAATGATGGACAAGTATCTATACACATAAAAGGCAAAGCCCTCACTGACTCATCACTAATTTTCCCACTTTATAGGTGGGAAGCTGAAATTTCGCGTGCTCATTCCTTGCAGTGTACTTACAAAAGTTAGGTATGTTTCATGTCCTATTGCAACATCCAAGGGGGGGAAACGGGTGTACCCCCTAAACTATATATATAGATAGGGGAAACCCCTCCTCACTATTTCTGCGACATCCAATATATGTAGGAAGCCCAAATTTCCCATGCTAATCCTTTACACTGTACTTACAAACGTCAAGTATGTTTCCTTTTACGCAGTGCCCCATAACAAACTTTCGAAAATAGCGTCTTCTTTTTGGCGGTTCTCACCATTATGCCATAATGAACTTTCAGAACTGACCCCTCCTTTTGGCGGTTTCATTCCTTATTTCCGTTAACAGATGATTTATTTCACGGCAGAGACACACAAGGGCTGCCCCTGGCCCCCCTTCCTTTTTCTGCACGGCCGCTGTCCGCGCACCTACCACATGGCCATATCAGTGTCAGCCTTGATATCCACAGAGACATTGTGTCTTATGTACTGAATGACTGGGACAGGTTCAAGGTGTGGACTGATGACGGTACAGGAGACAATTATACTACACAGAACCACTATAACAGTGAAATGCTTAAGCTCTCAACCTATGGTTCTGCATGTGAACTGATAGCTGCCGTGGAATTGTTTCATTGTTGCTTTCAAGTGTATAGAAATGGGGAAATATTTTACACCTTTGGACAACCAGGAATGCCTGTTAAACATCTTAGATTCACGGGTAGCGATTTGGGTAGTGAACACTTTGATGTTTATAAATGTTTCATCTCTGACAACGTGGACACAAAGTTATCGATGAAACCTGTTGTATCTTTACAACATTTGACATCTAAAAAAGGTCGGCATTGACTTGACACAAGATTGCTTCTCAGATGGCCAGCTCTACGTTGCATGCTCAAGAGTAAGCTCAGCAGACAGCTTGGTCATTTTACAGTCCGAGGGCAGAACTGCAAACGTCATTTACAAAGAGATCCTTGCATCCTAAAAATGTGCATTTCTCATACACAACATTTACAATCATAAATTAAACTCTTTACAATCACCAAATTCACTCTCAATGCTAAAATAAGCCTACGACAATTACATTGACAATCATATTATGTTATTTTTACAATGTTTCTTTTTCTTTTTCATAACTTCTTTAACATACTACTTCTCCACTGTGAAGCACTGGTATTTTGCTAGTCTTTAATAAAACACTGATCCGCCTCTCCCTCTCATTCATTGGTCAAGAGTCTTGTCTTCAATTCAGATGTTCATTATTATGAGGCTGCATCTTTCTTGTTTATCTTCTACACTGAGTTTTCCGCAAGTATTATTAATAGTTTAGTAAACGTGCACGTATTGTGCCCATTTTGAGCATACAAATGGACAACAGACATGTGGATTATGTTACAGAAGAATTTTTTTCTTTTTTCCAAAGCTACTTTTTTCCATCATTTTCCACTGGACAGAATGGGCCACCATTACGTTCCATTACATTATAAACTGTTTCATCCTGCTTTGCATGAAAACCACTACAAACTAACTGGAGTTAGTAACATAGAAAAAAACCTTTTTCATGGAGTAGTCCTTTAAGTCTCCTGTGCTTTTAAAGAATCTCATTGAAAATAGTGCTATTAAGGTTTTGTCATGGTATTTACCAGGAAAGATGAAGGTTGTTTGTCATTTTATCTAAAGTTATCTTTTATTAAAACATTGTCTGTTCACTGGACATTTAGCAACAATGTTTACAGTGAAAATTAGCATTCAAAAATTAATCACTAATGAATTTATTAAAACCAAAATTTACCAATAGATGTAATTTATGTAGGATATTCAGTTTGTAAAGTATTAGAATACTGGGCTAGAGTTACACATCTTAAGATGGCCATTTGCAGAAAGGAAAAAGTTTTTTTGTTTATGATTTGCCCAAGGTTGTTGGTTTAGATACGCTTATCATTCTTCAGATAGTTTCAGCATTATATCACTCTGGCAGCCTGTGAGTGTTACATCTGTTAGAGCAAGCTTCTGAGATTCTACAGCTCCCATCATGATTCAGTTATGTAAAGGATGTGGAACAAAGGATTGTTGTTAAAGAAAGCTGAAACGCAGCTGCAGAGTTACACTATTCAGAATGTGTCACACTAATTGAAAAGAATTCACATGACTAGTTTAACAGAGCAATCTAAAGTGGAATTCTCAGAACAATAGCTGTGTCAACTGTTACAACACAGCTGTCTGTACATCTAAAGCTTTGGACAAGATATCACATTTGATACTAGTTTATAGGCACAGAGTTTCACATGAATTTTTTATAGACGTTTAGTTAGGTCCATAGGTATTTGAACAGTGGCACAATTTTCCAAATTTGGGCTTTGTACACCACCACAATGAATTATAAATAAAACAATCACTATGTGATTGAAATGTAGACTTTTAGCTTTAATTCATGGGGTTTACCAAAAATATTGTATGAAAATACAGACATTTGTATACATGGTCCCCCTCTGTTTAGGCGCTCGAAAGTACAGTATATCGATATTTGACTGAGAAGCTGTTCCCTAGCCAGGTGGGAGCAGGACCCTTATTATTTAATTAACTATTAAGCAGGTAAAATGTCTGGAATTGATTCCAAGTTTGGAAATTGCATTTGGAAGCTGGCACTGTGAACTTTCAATATGAGATCCAAAGGGCTACCATGCAAATAAAAACAGGCCACCATTAGGCTGAGAAAACAAAACAAACCATTTAGAGAGATAGCAGAAACACCAGGAGTGGTCAAATCAATCGTTTGGTACATTCTTAAAAAGAAGGAACACACAGGTGAGCTCAGCAGCACCAGAAGGTCTGGAAAACCACAGAAGACAGCTGTTCTGGATGATTTCAGAATTCCGTCCTTGGTGAAGAAGAACCCCTTCACAACATTTAGCCAAACCAAGAACACTCTCCGGGAGGTAGACCTATCATTTACATTTACATTTACATCATTTAGCAGATGCTCTTATCCAGAGCGACTTACAACAGTGTTTGTTAGTTTTTTTCGCATACCCCTTGGGGTCAGAGCGCAGGGTCAGCCATTGTACAGCACCCCCTGGAGCAATTACAGGTTAAGGGCCTTGCTCAAGGGCCCAGCAGAGTAGGATCTCTTTTGGCACTGACGGGGATTTGAACCGGCAACCTTCGGGATACCAGCGCAGATCCTTAGCCTCAGAGCCACCACTCGCCCCTATCATTGTCCAAGTCTTTAATCAAGAGAAGACTTATGAAAGTAAAGACAGAGGGTTTACCACAAGGTGCAAACCATTGGAAAACCTCAAGCATAGGAAGGGCAGATTAGACTTTGCCAGAAAACGTTTTTTAAAAATCTGTCCAGTTCTGGAACAATTTTCTTTGGACAAAGGAAACTAAGACAAATATATACCAGAAGGCTGGAAAGAGAAGAGTATGGAGAAGAGCTAATGATCCGATGAACACCACATCATCTGTGAAACATGGTGGAAGCAGTTTTATGGCATGATCATGCATGACTGCGAATGTCAGTCACTAGTGTTTATTGATGGTATGACTGCTGGCAGAAGTAGCAGGATGAATTCTGGTGTCCAGGGCTATATGTCTGCGCAGAATCAGCCAAATGCTGCATAACTGATTGGACAATGCTTCACAGTAGAGATGTATAATGAGCCAAAACATACTGTGAAAGCAAACCAAGTGCTTTTCAACGCAAAGCAGTGGAAGATTCTTCAATGGCCAAGTCAGTCAAGAGACCTCAGTCCATTTGGACATGCTTTTCACTTGCTGAAGACAAAATTGATTTCAGAAAGACAAATGAACAAGCAGCAACTGAAGACAGCTGCAGTAAAGGCCTGGCAAAGCATCAGTAGGGTGTAAACCTGGCACTTGGAGATGGCCAGGGATTCCATACTTAAGGCAGCCATTGACTGTAAAGGATTTACAACCAAATATTGAAAGTAATCATTATATTTATGATTATGATAGTTTGTCCAAATACTTTTGAGCCCCTGGAAATGGGGAGGCTATGCAGAAAAACGGCTGTCATTCTTAAACAGCTCATACAATATTTTTGGTAAACCCCTTAAGTTAAAGCTGAAAGTCTGCACTTCATTCACATAATGATTGCTCAATTTCAAATCCACTGTGGTGGCATACAGAGCCAAAATTATGAAAATTGTTTCTCTGTCCAAATACTGTTCCTAATCATAATATTGTGCTTTATATAATTTGTCACAAAGTGGTAAAAATAACTGCTCTTGGAATTTGTGAAAGATTTTAGCACAAGGATACCCATATGTTGAAAAGGCTAGTAAGGATCATTAGCAGCATTGTATGACAGTTGGGTCAGCAGAGGGTATCTTACTATTTTTAATACTCCACACCAGTCTTCAGGCCACCCTAAATTCATTGGTTATTATACTTAGTAGAGAAGGATTAAAATGGGGTAAAAAGTATCATGCATATTACTGGTGAGCAGGCAGCTGAATAGGTTACTCTACTGCCTTGCACTTCCAATTGAGCCTGCTGGTAAGGAAAGTTTATCATGGCTCGGGCTACTAGATTATTCAATGGAATTTAGAATTGAGAACTTTCTGCAAAGGATATCAAACCTTTCACTGAATGCAAGAAGCCGTGTAGAAGAGATTTCAACAGGGATGCCACAAGAGCATGCTGTGATACATTGTATACATTTTCCCAATCATCTCATTCCTTGATTTGTTATAATTAAAATCCCAAAACTGTAAGAAAATCCACACAAACTCAAAAAACATTCTAACTGATTTTTAAAAATTGCATTTATTAAAGAATACTTAAACTAAAAGTAGAGTGGTGCAGTGGTAGTGCTGCTGCCTCACAGTAAGGAGACCTGGGTTCACTTCCCGGGTCCTCCCTGCGTGGAGTTTACATGTTCTCCCCATGTCTGCGTGGGCTTCCTCTGGGTGCTCCAGTTTCCTCCCACAGTCCAAAGGCATGCAGGTTAGATGGATTGGTGATCCTAAATTGTCCCTAGTGTGTGCTTGGTGTGGGTGTGTGTGTGTGTGTGTGTGTGTGCGTGTGTGTGTGTGTGTGTGTGTGCTCTGCCCGGGGTTTGTTCCTGCCTTGTGTTGGCTGGGATTGGCTCCAGCAGACCCCTGTGACCCTGTGTTAGGATATAGCGGGTTGGAAAATGACTGACTGACTAAACTAAAAATCAAACAGCAAATTTTCACTAATTAATAAAACTAAAGATTACAACTAAACAATCAAAAGAAAACCAGTCAATAAAGAATAAAATAAATTAAATTAATAAGATGCAATAACCTGGGTAGAACCAGTCCTTAATCTCCAACTGTTGTGATCCTCTGAGTTATTCTGCATTATTTTTCCTTTGATTTTTAATGAATTACTATTTCTTATTTACCTCAAAACCATTTTGATCTTTACTATACTAAAACTGAATGGATGCAGACAGAGGATACGCACTCTGTTCTGTTTATAGTACTATCATGTTTGTGCAGCACTGTGCTGATGCAGAATTGGTCCATGCATCGACACTTTTCTTCACTTCAAGCACACCCATGTTTTGTTGTTTAGTGCCTGCACAGATGAAGTGCTAAAATTCTCAAGGCAAGTAATCACAGATTTGCCTAACATAACTGTTGAAATCTATGTCACACAAACCCATGCTGCAATGCAGACACACAAGGCATAAATGGACCTAAGGATGCCATCATATGTTTTACAGTTTCATGGCACTCATAGCGTAAAATTTGTAATTACACAACAACACCAGTACATAACATGGTGGTGCAATACAGTGAACATCCAAGTTTTTAGATTTGTAAACCAATTTTTACCTGCTGACACTTTACTTGCCTTTTGATTTTAAACTCCTGCTGACATTATTTTGAGTCTGATTTCTCTCTTGTGATTTAATTTTGGTGCATGGTCTTTTTTTACTGTTAATAACCTTGTGCCTCTTTTTTCACAATCTTTTTATCTCCTGATTCTTTACTGTCTTTTCAACAACAAGTCTATTTTTAACTCAAAAGCTCAGTAACTCCTTCCCTCAGTTCTGTTTCAAGAGAATGCCCTTGTAGACTCACAACATAACTTTGTGTGAAGGCAAAGGCCTTAGGAAAAATACAACAGCATAAACACAGAGGGCCTTGTGTATAAACGGTGCGTATGCACAAAAATGTTGCGTACGCCTGTTTCCATGCTCACATCAAGATGTATAAAAACTAAACTTGGAGTAAAGTTACGTACATTTTCATGATAGCCTCAGACCATGTGTATGCACGTTTCTGCTCGGTTTTATAAACGGGTGACTAACCCAGTGTCAAAGCAGTGCTACTGTTTCTGTGTGGTTTCCATTTCTTTTTTAGATTCACATCCATGACACAGACTTTATCAAAAAAAAGCAAAGTCATCTTCCAACACTGCTTTACCTCAGAATAAATGAATCACAGGTTGACCCAGGCCACTGAGCTGTAATGTTTGTCAGCCTCATCTTGGTATCTCCGATGACTTATGCATTAATGCAATGTAACTTCTTACGGTTGAAAATATAAGTGCAAATAAGTGCTCCAATTATGTTAGGAGAACGGGACACTACAATTGGGTTTTGTGTTGGCAAAAATATGCTATGTTTTATGCATGTACACCCACATTATACGAAAACCGGATGTAGAGCCTTTCCAGTCAGTTATTGGCTTCCAGGACAGCAGTCATGATGTAGTGAAGCTTGGCTGAGATATTCTCGACCTGTTGGCCAATTCCCTGAGAAGTGACAATTGATAGCTGTAATAATAACAAGATGACATAATAGGAAGGATTTTGGGAAGATGCCATATAATTGGATTTCAAAAATAAACAAAACATAATTCAAGAACATTAAAGTAACGTCTTTTCAGATGGAAATCTCATATTGAACTGACTCAAAGATGGCGGAGCTTCCGATGTCGGTGGTGAAGAAGCCATCGGTTTTACAGTTTTCAGAGGGAGGAAAAAAGATGGTGTTATAACATAGCGCCAACCCCTGGGGCACAAAAATGTTACGTACGAACGTTTCCATGCTCAAATCGCGATGTATAAAACCTAAACTTGACGTAAAGCCACGCACATTTCCACGGTAGCTCCAACCCTGGCGTACGCAAGTTCTCCACTCAGTTTTGCAGACTGGCGGCACCCAGCGTCAAAGCAGTGTTACTGTTCCTGTGTGGTTACCCTTTCTTTTTTAGATCCACATCCCTGACGTAGCTTTATCATATACACTGAAACTAACTGCATATTGTTTATTAGTTTAATGCATCTGATTGTAAATAACCTGTAACAATATAATGTTCAAGGGAATAGCCAAAGTATTCCAAATAGCACAGCTGCTTTAGCGTTGTTACTCTCACTGCACCTTCTTTATCTTCTTTCAGCTGCTCCCGTTAGGGGTTGCCACAGTGGATCATCTTTTTCCATATTACTCTCACTGAACCACTCAGAGTATTTATATCACTATATCTGAATGGGGAATCACAGATTTACAGCAGAGAATTATCAGTATACAGCATCAAGCACACGCTGCCTCAGCCATGCTGCCTATTTGAACTGCTCTCACACAGCAAACGCTTCAAAGCCTTTCCTGTACAGACCTCACGGTTCAGAAACAGTTTCATCCAAAGAACTATAAACACACTCAATCAGTCCATCAAGTGCTCCTTGTAGAACTGGTTGTACTTATAAGTACAATCACCTCACTGTAAACTTGTACTACAGTTATAATATTGCCCAACCTGAGCCACTTTATAAAGTGCGTATTTACATATGATGATGGTATCATTTTTAAGATAAAATGCAGCAAAATATGTTTATTATATTATACAGATAAAACTTTAACTTCATTTAAATAATCTATATTGTTAATAATTAAACATGTGAGGACAAAGTGTCGCTGCGTTAGCAAGGATCTGGCGCTCCGTTCATGAATTGTTCCTGCCTCACGCTGTATTCTTGCTGGATCTGGCGCAACACTGAATGTATAGAATAATTAATCACATACTACGAAGATATTTCAATGTTCCTTAAAAATTTTGAAGAATCGGCATTCTAAGCTTACAGATGGCTTAACGTCTATTACACAGCTGATTGTGTGGCGACTGGGTATTTAGAGAAAGAAAAGTAAGGACAGGAATTGGAGGTTAGTACGTTTGAAAGAGACAGTACTGCTGCAATAAATTATTTCATCGAAGGTCGTGCACGGCGCAGCAAGCATCTTGCGTGAGACATGAACAATCACTGCGCCACCGTGTTCCCATGTTTAATAACTTGCTTTAACTCCTATCATCATGAAAATTATATCACGTATACATCTCAATATTTTAATTATTCAGAGAGCTGTAATATTACGAATGTAATGGATTATGTGTCCTGTCGGAGGAAGGGAAAGCCCAGAAGCATGTAGTGATTCACACACATAGAGCACATAGAAGATCAAATACAAAACAAAGTATTTAATGTGCTACTTTAGTTACGATGGGATTGAGAAACTAGTAAATTAAACGATTTTAAGATGAAGTTTACGACGTTCTACTTTAATGACAAAATAAACTACCTGATTAAAGTGGAAATTTTGAGATTAAAGTTGACATTTTGTGCTTTTTTTCACTGTGTGCCTTTTTTTTTCTCTGTACCCTAATAAGCTTTCATATGACACTCAGACGGTGGGCTACGACTCGCCTTTTCACGCCGACTTTGATATGTGACAAGTTCTTTTTTATTTAGGGCACTGTGCGACTTTGTGAACTTGAGCTTTAGAGTTTCTCTGACACTATGTCACTCGATCAACTTCCTTTTGTTGTTTATACCACTGTTTAAACCAGCAAATAGTAAGTTTTTCCTTGCCTCCACTTGGTATTCGCTGAAATTCTTCTATCTTCCCCCGTGCAATTTACCATTGTCTTTTCACAGAAGGCTGAGCTTAAGGGCTATTTATATTGATTTGCATATTCAGAGAGGCGTAATTCTGGGAGGAGTTGGGGTGAGACAGCAGGTGCGTGCACGTGCGTTACTTTTCACGCTGACCGGAATTTATGTACCAGAAGAACGTGTAAGTTGGTGTACGCACAGATTTATGCATCTGGATTTTTTTGTGTGCATAAGCACATTTCCACTTTTGTCCATATGCCATGTTATAGTGTGAATTCTACGCACGCGTTATACATGAGGCCCCTGGAGTGGCAGGGAAATACCATCATCAGAGCCATTAAAATGTCCCCTAAGTGAAAGTGCATAACGTATCCTACACAACCTAACAAAAAAACAAAAAATGAGTAGCATTGGCCCTCTTCAAAGGGAACTAAAATACATTACATGAATCATAATTATCACTTTAGAGATCTAATGTGTTTGTCACATCAACCCACATTCTAATAAAGGCTCAGCAATATAAATTATACATGTGACACATCATTTAGCTGGTTTGACTGCAATTCCATACTTGGGCAAGGATGTCGTCATTTCCCAGCATCACTGAAATGTTGTGTATGTATGGGTCAGAGTTGACATAAACATATCCACGTTTTCACATTAAGTTTTCTTTTATAAATTTTGACATTTGTGTGGAAGCTGCTTACTCACAATTCAAGGCTCTTTTTTATAAATCTGACCCTGGTCATTTCATGAGTTACAGCAATTCCCAGAGATTCTTTCTCACAACCCAGGGAGGAACAGATCAGTAAAAGAGTATAAAGCTATTTCTTAAGTTTTGAGTGTTCCCAGGAGCATGGCAGTCTCAATAATTGTGAAATGGAAGAGGTTTGTAACCCTCAGGACTCTTCCTAGAGTTGGCTGTTCTGCCACTCTGCATAACTGGGCAAGAAGGGTCTTGGGCAGGGAGGTGATCAAGAACCCAATGGTCACTCTAACAGATCTTCAGAAGTTCTTTGCCGAGATGGAATAACCTGTTGGAAGCACTACCATCTTAGCAGTATTCCTTTAATCAGGCGTTTATGGTGGATTGGCTAGATGGAAGCTGCTTTTTAATAAAAGGATATCAAAGTTTAAATGACTTTGAGAGCAGGAGGATAAAGACTCTGGGGTCTGATGAGACAAAAACTGAACTCTTTGGGCAGCACCCCAAGCACTATGTCTGTGAAGACCAGACAATGCTCTTCACCTGCCTAACTCCATTCCTGCAGTGAAACATGATGGTGGCAGCACCATGCTGTGGGGTGCTTCTCAGCAGCAGGGACAGGAAGACAGGCCAGAATTGAGGGAAGGATTAATGCAGCCAATTGCATAGACTTACCTGAAGAAAACCTGTTCCAGAAAGCAGTAGTCCTTAGACTGGGGTGAGTGTTCACCTTTCAGCATGACTGTAATCTGAGCCATACAAGTCAGGACAATACTGAAGTGGCTTTGAAACAAGTCTTTGAATATCTTTGAGTGGCTCAGTCAAAGCCCAGACTTAAACCCCAAGAAACATCTGTGGAGAGACCTAAAGAGGTCAGTTTACAGGCAATTTCCATCCAATCTGGTGGATCTTGGGAGGACCTGCCTGGAAGATTGGGATAAACTGGCCAAATACAGGTAGAGACTTAACCAAGAAGACTCAGAGTTGTAATTGCCTGCAAAGGGGCTTCTACAAAGTGTAGAATTAAAGATCTGAACATTTCATTGAATGAGAGATTTCAGTTTTTGATTTTTAATAAATTTGCAAACCTTTCCAAAAACATGTTTTCACTTTGTTATTGATGGATTATTGGATATAGATTGAAGAGCAAAAATGGCACACATTCCTGTTGTAGTTTTAAAATGAAATCTATAATACAATAAACGGTGCAGAAAGTGAAGGGGTCTTAATATTTCTGAATCCACTGTATATTCTGTGTTCTGGCGTACACAATGTTTTTTTTTCAATAGCACGTGTAAATAAGACTTTTGTAAGGTGATATTCTTTAAAAAATGGAAAATGGCTTTCAGGTGATGTAAATTAGAACCTTATCTATTGTCATATGAGAAGCATGCTTGACTGGTGCCTTGGTGTCTGTAATTGTATTTATGCAGGGAGCATGCACTGGATATATAATTAAATAGCTGCATGGCATTTATTTTATTTTTATTTGAAATATCCTCCTTCAACATCAAGCCTTTCCTGGTAATAAAGGAAAATCTTATGGAATGGACACTAAAGTTAAAATTGTGTAAAGGTGTCCAAATTTCTTCAGTTATATCTTCAAAATTATCATTACTCATGCTCTATTAATTGAATTTAGTCCTTTAAAATACAGTATATGATGGCATAATGTTTAGTGTTGTTTCCGTATGTTTCCAGGTGATTGAACTCAAATCCCAGCCTAGTCCACGTTCACTTCTTGCTTATGTGAGTTTTCTCTTTGTACTCTGGTCTTCATCCCACATGCCAATGATGCGCAGATTAAGGTAATATATTGACTTTAATTTGGCCCCATATGAGTGGTTTAGTATGGGTGTGTACTGTACATGAGTGTGTGCATGAGTGTCCACCGTGGTGAACTGGCACAGCATATCGGGTTCATTCCAGCCTTGCACTTGGGATAGTTTCAGGGCTGCACAACCCTGTTACTGGATATAACAAGTTTGAAAATGGATACATGGACTTAATAATGTGTAAAAATTTAATTATTTTTATGTATTTCAACATAAGAACGCAAAAGGTCCTTAGAAGATCATTCGGCCTTTGCAGTAACATCTACATTAAGATATTATAAAGATAATTTAGACTTTAGACAACTTAGTGGCCAAGTGCACACATTCACAAATAAGAGAGAGCACAATTGCACAGTAGTGCAGTTTATAAACCCCCATTAAATGGACACTATACTATATATTAGTATCAATCTTAAAAAGCACTCCTTGAGTAAAAGATATTCAATGATTGAAGATGCAAAAATATAAAATAACATCTCTTCTTGGCTCTTTCAAAATGTCCAGTCCAGAGTATGTTACTGGTTTAACAAATGCAGTATAATTTTGTAAAACTGTCACTGTTCAAAAATTGTACAGCTTTATAAGAAAAGCAATGTAGATCTCAAAGATAAATGTGTACTACTAAATAAACTTTAATTGCCTTTAAACTTTAAAACACAAAGCCTTATTAATGCATAAGAAGAAGTTAGCTGTTACATATTCAAAAGATTATAAAATAGCTGTCAATGTGTACGATTTTTTGTTATCAACTTCCTCTCTAATCTCATTATTAAAACATGGTCTTGTCTTTTAATTTCTATACAACTTTAAAACAATTGTGGACCAAGGTGCTATACAATGAAGCAAATCAGAACACAAAGTGTAAAGTCAGGCAGTGTGGTGTAGTAGTTAAGGCTTTGGACTTCAAACCCTCAGGTTGTGGGTTCAACTCCCACTACTGGCACTGTGTGTCCCTAAGCAAGTCACTTCACCTGCCTGTGCTCCAACTGGAACACCTAAAGAAATGTAACTAATTGTATTATAAATGGTGAAAGTCGCCTTGGATAAAGGCATCAGCCAAATAAGTCATTTTATATATGACTTGAATCTATTGACCAATAAGATACAGTAACCACAATAAAAACTATAATTTGCAATAAAATAGTAATGATAAGACAGATCTCATACTGAAGTAAATGCCTGGGAATAAAAATAGGTTTTAAGATGAAAATTTAAATTTGCCAATGTTGAGGCTGACCTAACATGAAGGGGCAGGGAATTTCAAAGTCTATGGGCGACCACTGAAAAAGCACAGTGTCCCCTACGCTTCAGTCTAGAACTTGGTACATCCAGAAGAAACTAGTATGAGGATCTAAGTAATGTGGATGGCCTAAGAAAGTGTACAAGATCAGTGAGACATGGTGATACTAACCCAGATTTGAAAACAAATAAAAGAACCTTATGCTCCATTCTAAACTTAACTGGAAGCCAATAGAGACGAGACAGTATTGTGATATACGAGGGGGGACCCAAAAATAACCAGAATTTTGTTGTTGTTAGGTTGGTACTTGTAGTACGTGGTTGGGCCGCTAGGGCGATCTAGTTACACTCCTCACAAGTCAGTCTGCCAAGTGCCATCAGTCTGGAAGGTTGTGCTTGTGTTCAGTGAATTTTTTTGTAAAAGTAGGTTGCGCAACAGTGTGAGAAGGAAACGCCCTGATTTGTGGGAGTCGGACGATTGGTTCTTTCATCATGACAATGCTCCATCTCACACTGCTCTCAGCATTCGCCAATTTTTGGCAAGAAACGGTATGACAACCCTGAACCACCTACCCTACTCACCGGATTTAGCTCCGTGTGATTTCTTTTTGTTCCCTCGGATGAAAAAAGACTTGATAGGAAGGCGTTTTGCTGACATCAAAGAGGTAAAACAAGAAACGACCAGAGCATTAATGGGCATTACTTCAGACGAATTTAAAAAATGTTTCGAACAATGGAACAAACGGTTAGATAAGTGTATTTCCGCCAATGGAGAGTACTTTGAAGGAGACTAATTGTAATTTCTACAGAAAATTAAATTAAACACGTTTTAAAAATATTTCCGGTTATTTTTGGGTCCCCCTTCGTATGATCATACTTGCTTTGCCAGTTTACAGGTAGGAAGTAGATTCTTGGACCATCTTAAAATGGGAATGAGATGTCTGGTGTGGTGGGCGGCCGGAATCCTTACTGGCTAGAATGCCCAGAGTGTGGAAGGACCGGAGGATAGAGTATTTTCAAGACAGTTTCTCCCCTGGGCTGACAGAGGGCCGCCCCCCTAGGTTTCCAGCAGGGCCACGAGTCATGAGCATGGGAGCTCAACCCTGTTGGAACTCGTGGCCACCGCCAGGAGATGCATGGACCTTTCCAGGGCCTTATTTGGCCACACTTCGTCCACACACAGAATTGTAGCAGGAAGTAGCTCATCGGGCACCTGGAGTCCTTCTGGGCGCCCTATTAAAAGGGGCCAGTCCCCACCATTCGATGGCCAGAGTCAAGAGGAAGAGGACAAAGCCTGAGGAGGAGTGGAGGCAGATGGACTGGCGGCAAGGAAGGAAATGAATTGTGTGTTGTGTTGTGTAGTGATTGATGCACTGTGCACCGATAAACGTGTGTAGTGTGGCAAAATCTGTCTCCTGCCTGTCTGTGTCCGAGTTGGCTTCACACTGGCAAACTCCTGTGTAAAGCACATTGCAGTAGTCAATCAAGATGATATAAAAGCATATATTACTCTATCAAAATTGTTAAAAGAAAATTTAGTTGGCAACCAAATTTATTTGCTTATCAAATTTAAAAATGTTGTCAAAACAACATCTAAATTCATTACACGGTGTTTTATGTCAGAAACCAGAGGGCCAAGACCCATATAAAAGTCAATGAGATTAAATAATAGGATTTCATTTTTCTCCTCATTAAGATTCAATACATTTAAGGACATCCAAATCTTGATGTCTTTCATACAATTTTTATAGTACTGTAAGTTTTTTTATAGAATTACTTTTTTATGTTTTAGGGGCATATAAATGTCTGTATCATCTACATAGTAACAATACAAAATGCTATATTTGTTAAAGATAGCCCCTAAAGAGAGTAAATATAAAGAACATATGATTGGCCTGAGAATGGACTCCTGAGAGACCCCGATTGCGAGAGAGACTGTAGACAATGAAAACTCACTATGATTAGCTGAAAAGGTCCTAAGATATGGTGTAAACTAGTCAAGAGTGCTACCTTTAATACCCACAAGCTGCTCAAGGTGAGAAATAATGATGTTATGACCAATTATATCAAATGCTGTATTAAGATCTAAAAGCACAAGAATGGCTGAATTTCGAGAATCTGCTATTCATAGTAGGTCATTATATAGTTTTAATAGGGTGGATTCATTGTTATGAAGGGCTGTAAAGCCACACTGAAACACCACGCCAGTCCAAAAATGCTTGCAACTTTCTCCAATACTTTAGAGAGAAAGGATAATTTAGAAATTGATCTAAAACTAAAAAGATTGGAGGGGTCCAAATGTGTTTTTTAAGCACTGGCTGTAGTACACCATGATTAAAAACACTTGGAACATGCCCTGAAGAAAGACTACTAGCTAAACCACTAGGAAGATTAACAGTCCCTAATGATTTAATGTTGTTAACTTACTTTAGCTGACTTATTGAGTCATGGGGCACAGGACCTTATCCGGGCTGTGATAGATGTAAAGTACGAACCAACCCTAGATGTGATGCCATTAGGAGGAACACTGGGCCAATATAAAATTGCTAATCAACCCAACCACAACTTTTCAGTTTAAACAGATGAAGATCAAGAGGTGACATGGTTGCAATTTTGAAGGAAATTAATACAGAGGATTCCAGCTTCATTGTCATTGTATGAGTTCTTCAACGTTAATGAAAAATTGAAACCAGTAAAGAAGAAATTTCACACAGGCGTTTAGAAGTTCATTTTTTATTTTTATTTATTTTTCGACACAGAGTGTTATAGACATATGGAATACGATTTTAGGGACCATCAAAACTCAACTGGATGTTATTTTGGTGAACGTTGGTGAATAAGGTTGACGTGGTTTGTTGGGCTGAATGGTGTGTTGTAAAGTACAGCACTCTTACTCAAACTAGGCCAACAACTTTGGGGACTGAGAGGAAACGAGTGTGCTGTCTCAAGACTTCAATGTGCTTGGTTCAAATTCCACACCAAGCTGCTCTCTATGTAGAGTTTGTATGTTCTCCCCATAACTGCATGGATTCTCACAGGTGGCGCAGTGGTAGTGCTGCTGCTTTGCAGTAAGGAGATTGTGGCTTCGCTTCCTGGGTCCTCCCTGTGTGGAGAGCGCTTTGAGTAGTGAGAAAAGCACTATATAAATGTAAAGAATTATTATTATTATTTGTTTTTCCTTCAACATCCCCCTGAAAAACATAGCTTTGCTTGTGAGTGGGCCATGTTAAGGACTGGTGCGCCATTCACAGGCTGGATGCTGAAAGTCTAAGATCCAGCCTCCTGACTTAGATTAAATGGGTATGAGAATGTTATATTGAGTATAGTTGTCCTTTATGTGATATCTTGATCCTTTCTTAAAATTTGTTATAACAATCAAAACAATCTTATTACTTATCATATCACTTATCATTTATTTTTTGATTATATTTTTCCTCATTTTAAATAATTTGTTGAGTCATATTTTTTTAAACTGTATGGCCCACATTTAACTTTACTGTGCATTTCTGTTCTTCATTTGATTCAATTTAGTAATAGATGTCGTTACTTAAAACAAACAGTAGGAGGAGCTGTTGTCTAGACTAGTGGTATTCTTAAAGCCAAGGACCACGGAATGCTGAGATGAAGTGAACAATGTAGTTTTTCACACACTCCACGTCAAAGTATACAGCTGGAAATAATTTTCTGTCTCATTGAAGTATAAACAGCCAAAGAATTTTTACGCTAATTCAAATGAAAAGTGACTTAGTTCATAATTGACACACAGAGACCCGATTTATTGCCAAATCATAAAAAAAAGAAGAAAAAAATGAACAGAAGTGTTAGAGGAATGTCAGTTGGAACAACAAGATCAAGAAAGCCAAGACAAATTTTTGTTAATAAAAATGCAATATTTTTCAATCAACAAGTGAAAATGTTTCTGAGTTATTGATTATTTCTTTTTAGATATAACAGCTTTCTTTTCTGTCCATGACATTTTGACCTTCATTAACACAAATGAGCTAGCTTTATTTTCTACAGGATACTAATGCATACACAGCAGACATTGTGATAGTGTGTCATTGCAGCACAGAAGGTGAAGTGAGCCACTCAGGGTCACACAGTGAGTTATGGGCATTGACTGAACAGGAAACCTGTTGTGTTAAATCCAGCACCTTTCCCCCTACTCCATATCAGCACCCTCGGCTTAATTGATCTTATATATTTTTGTAAAGTGAAAAATACTATGTATGATTTGCAGTGGGCTGGCGCCCTACCTGGGATTTTTTTCTGCCTTGCACCCTGTGCTGGCTGGGATTGGCTCCAGCAGACCGCTATGTTAGGATATAGCAGGTTGGAAAATGACTGACTGACTATGTATGATTGGCCTTGAGTGAAAATATTTCTATATAACTTCATGTTGTCTTATACATTAAAGGTCAATCACCAACCCGCTATATCCTAACACAGGGTCACGGGGGTCTGCTGGAGCCAATCCCAGCCATCACAGGGCCAAATCCCCAGGTGGGGCGCCAGCCCGCCACACACCAGGGACAATTTAAGATCACCAATGCACCTAACCTGCATGTCTTTGGACTGTCGGAGGAAACCCAAGCAGACACGGGGAGAACATGCAAACTCCATGCAAGGAGGACCCAGGAAGCGAACCCAGGTCTCCTTACTGCAAGGCAGCAGCGTTAGCACTGCACCACTGTGCCGCCCTACATTAAAAGTGTTCTATTATTATTTTTAGAGTAGGAGCTTTATTTTCTCTCAAATGCACAACAAAAATATTTTATCATTTACTCATATGTCCATTTACGTTCACCATTCATTCATCCATCTATCCATGAGCAGTATCATGTGTAAAGAAGGAGCCAACCCAGAAAGGGATGGCAGTCCATCAAGAATTACACATCCACTTTAGGTCAGTTCAGTATTATTAAATTGTGCTAACTTGCATTTCTTTGGGATATGGAAGGGAACCCAAATGAACAGGCCGAGAGTATGCCAACTCCACAAAGAGTTTTGAAACCAGATCCTTGGAAGTGCTGCAGATGGAGCCTAACTACTGTGCTACCATGTCTCCTAATTGTTAATAACCTTATTTTGAACGGAGAAGAATACAATTGCTGCACATATGGAAGACTAGGAATGCTTGATAAACTGGCAATCACTTCGCTAATGGAGGGAAAGTGAATTTTAAAAAATTTGGTATTTCAACATCAAGATTAATTCTGGTATGCTAGATTGATATGATGACACATTAAATATACACCACAAAAGCAGAAGTGCTTACTACACACTGTGGTTTCCTGGGAAAAATTTAAAAAAAAAAAAAACATACAAAAATCCATCTCATTGCTGCATTCTTTTGACCTTGAGATCTTGTAATGTATTGAATGACACAGCTAAGCTCCTTTTTAACTTCAACTAAAATTTGTTGTTATTCTGACAGAGATCCTTATGTTGTGATTAAACCGTTACTGTTCCGGTGACTTATACACTTTCTTGGAATTTGTGATCTTATTCTTCTTTTTTTTTGTTTCAACTACAATTTTTTGTTACTTTGACTAAGATTCTAATGTTATAATTAAACTGTTACTGTTCCTGTGACTTCTATACTTTTTTGGAATTTCTGAGCTTATTTTTTTGTTTAGTTTGTACTTACTATAAGCATACCATTATCTTTAGAAGTTTGATGGTTTAGCTGGAGTGTTTATATTCCTGAGTAAAATGCCTGTTGTGAGGTCTTTTCTTAACTAGAATGCCAGTGGTATGAAATATCAGTATGCAGAAGTTGTTCAGTTTAGTTGGAATGAGGTCAAAATTAAACTCTGTTGCCTGTGCTATATTCTACTCTACTCTGCTATGCTATCCGCATTAATACAAAACATATAATAATAACAATAACTCTAATCAGACACCTTATTTAATTTCAAAATGCATTTTAGGGAAATAATTTCAACCAACAATTTTAAGTTGAATTGAAATTGAAATGCAACAACAATAAGCTGACTTTTTCCTTTGCTGCTATGTTATAACGAATGTGCTCTGAGATTTTTCAGTTAAGGAAGAAAGAAATGCCGAGGTAAAATACAGTGGCTCTGAAAAGTATTCAGACTCTTTCACTTTTTACACATTGTTTTATATTGCGGCGTTATGCTAAAATCATCCATCCATCCATCCTGCTATATCCTAACTACAGGGTCACGGGGGTCTGCTGGAGCCAATCCCCAGGGAACAAGGCAGGAAACAAACCCCAGGCAGGTCATCATCCAACCGCAGTGCACACACTTAAAGATTGCCAATCCACCTAACCTGCATGTCTTTGGACTGCCAGAGGAAATCCATGCAGACACAGGGAGAACATGCAAACTCCATGCAGGGAGGGCCCGGGAAGCGAACCCTGGTCTCCTAACTACGAGGCAGCAGAGCTACCACTGTACCACCGCGCCGCCCACTAAAATCATTTAAATTCATTTTTTCCCATCATCAAATAGCACTCAATACCCAACACTCTTAAAAATATGGGGTCTTCAGTGGCACTTCATGGTTCTTTACTGGGTTGTGTGATTCCTTGTAGACCCCTTACTTTACAAAGAAGCATTTCATTTTGAGAGAGGTTCTTTGCACATGAAGTTGGTTCTTTCAGCTTTGAAAAGGCTCCTAATATGTGGACAAAACAGAAATATTTAATGTTTAGTACACTGCAAAAATAGTAGGATAGTAACAGATCAAGAAAACCTAAACTTAGCCTGTGTTATTATGCAGCAAAAACACTTTTAAAATCAGCAGCCCAATGGTGTTTCACAGATTTGTGTTTATGGTCATTTAGGAGGTCTGTTATGAATCAAAGTAAATAAGGGCTCCTTCTGGAACCTTCAAGTGGATGGTTCTTTTGGAAACCAAAATGGTTCCTCTATGGCATCTCTCTGAAGAACCAGTCTGGCACCTTTACGTGCAGAATGACAAACTGAAATGAAGATTTTAGAAAGTTTTACAAGTTTAATAAAAGTTAAAAACCGAACCAGTCTGGCACCTTTATGTACAGAATGGCAAAGTGAAAAGAAGATTTTAGAAATTTTGACAAGTTTAAAAAAAGTTAAAAACTGAAATATCACACTGACACAATTATTTAGACCCTTTGTTAAGGCAATTGTTATTTGGCTCAGCTCCTTGCTGAGGTGTTTCTACACCTTGTTTTAGAGTCCACATTTGATCAATTCAATTGATTGGACATGATTAGGAAAGGTACACACCTGTCTATAGAGAGTCCCTTAGTTGACAAAAGAGCAAAAAAAAAATAAAGAAGCCATGAGGTCAAAGGAATTGCCTGCCAAGCTTAGAGACGTGATTGTTTTGAGGTACAGATCTGGGGAAGGCTACAAAAATTACTGCACCATTCATGGTTCCCAGACACAGCCTCCATAATTCTTAAATGGAATAGGTTTGCAGCAACCATGACTCTTGAGTAGGCTCCCTGGCCGAATTTGAGAGAAGGGCCTTGATGAGACAGGTGATCAAGAACTCAATGGCCACTCTGGCTGAGTTCCAGAGAACCAGAAATGGAAGACAATTCCAGTAGGACAACCACCACTGCAGTAATCTTAATGGCAGAGTGGCCATACGACATATAAAAACCCAAATGGAATGTGCAAAAAGGCACCTATTGGACTCTCAGACAATAATAAACAAAATTCTGTGGTCTGATAAAGCAAGACTGAACTCTTTGGCCTCAATTATAAACATCATGTCTTTATGAAACTAAGCACCACTCAGCACCTGCACAATACTATATCTTTGGTGAAGCACTGTAGTGGCAGCATCATGCTCTGGGGGTGTTTCTTCATCAGCAGGGCCTGACAGACTAGCCATGGTTGAGGCAAAGTTGAATAGTGTAAAGTACTGAGATATTCTTAATGAAAAACTGCCTCAGAGCACCATGGACGCCAGAGAGGACTGAAGGTTCACCTTCCAACAGGACAATGGTCCTAAGTGCAAAGCAAAGTACCAAAAACATCCTCTGACTGCAACTTTACCCATCCATCCAAGAACAGTTTGATGACAAACAATGCCTTTTCCAGCATGATGGAGCAATATAAGGCAAAAGTGATAACTAAGTGGCTCGGGGAACAAAACACTGAAATTTTGGATCCATGGCCAGGAAACTCCCCAGACCTTAATCCCATTGAGAACTTGTGGTCAATCCTCAAGAGGCGGGTGGACAAACAAAAACCCACCAATTCTGACAAACTCCGAGCATTGATTATGCAAGAATGGGCTGCCATCAGTCAGGATTTGGCCCAGATGTTGATTGACAGCATGCCAGGGTGAATTGCAGAGGTCTTGAAAAAGAAAGAAGGGCCAACACTGCAAATATTGACTCTTTGCATAAACTTTAATGCAATTGTCAATAAAAGCCTTTGAAACTTATGAAATGCTTGTAATTATACTTCAGTATACCACAGAAACATCTGACAAAAAGATCTAAAAACACTGAAGCAGCAAACTTTGTGAAAAACAATACTTGTGTCATTCTTAAAACTTTTGGCCATAACTGTAGATTTGAGTACTGATTGATATTCACCCAGAATTTTATATCCGTGTACCCTTGTTTTGAATGTCGGCTTTATTGTAACTCCACTGTCATGTGTTAGATCAGTGGTTCCCAAACTCAGTCCTTTGACTCCCTGGGGCTGCAGGTTTTTGTTCCAACCAACTTCTGTTTTTAATTGGACTCCTAACCTAATTAAGTGTTATTTACCAGTTTCTGTGTTCTGGGGTTAATGAAGACATTACACAAGTAAGCGTGTTAATACATTTTCATTAATATTAAGCAGCTATATGTGGATGTTTTTTTTTCTTTTATTTATGCTCATTCTGATTTCTGCCTTTCTTTTATTGACTAATTAGAGGATCTGACACTGAAGCAGTTGCAGCCTTTCATCATTTAGTTTTGTCCGCCCGGGTGTCTGCTTTGCTTGTTTTTAATTGTCATTACTATGATACAATGAAGGGAGCAGACTACACAGAATAAGGGGACAATAATAAGAAAAAAAAAGATTTAATTATTTAAAACTATAGCAAAAAATACAAATATTTCAAAATATTTTATAAGGTAAAGATTATACTTCTGTAGTTTTATAAAGGCAGACATTAGAGAAGAGAATAAAAAGACCAGCCAACTAAATGAGATCAATTATTATCAATTCTTGCCCCTTATTGTGAATCTGGTTGGAACAAAAACCTGCAGCCACAGGGGGTCCCCAGGAACGAGTTTGGGAACCACTGTGTTAGAAGAACTAAGTAACTAATTTATGATTGTCCCCCGGGTTAATTTCATGTATTCCAGGGGCTCCCAAGTTCAGTCCTGGAGAACAAGTGTAGCTACAAGCTTTCATTCCACCTAGTTTCAGAAATCAATGGGTCACTCTTATGTCTCATCAGTGTAGTTGTTTAGTTGACCTTTATTCTCGTCATATTGTGCATTCAGAAAAGTGTTCTAGTATTAAATCATAAATGTGTTTTTGTTGGCATAGCTTTAAACTCATCTGCCATGATTAGGGCTGAATTTTGAGGTCTTATAGCCTTTTCCTATTATGAAATCCATTTTGCGTACTGTTGTCACGGTTGCGACCCGCATTTCTAGGGGCGTGTTCTCTGAGGTTGTGACCTTAAATTAATTAGCAGACATGATAAAAGGTCAGTGTTTGCATTGAGTATTATCTAACTTGCTGCTACTAAACCATTTTTGAATTTACTTTGTGATTATTTTCATATCTTGCCTGGTTTTCGACTTCTTGCCTGAATATTGACTGTGATTTTTGCCTCTCATTTGAGTTCCGGTTGCTTTGTTGTAATTTATTTTCATTAGTTTTGCCTTTTGCATGCATCTCCTGGTTTAACTCTAGAAATCAGTTATCTGTTTTCCTGCCCAATCATAACAAAAACTCTTTTACCATTTTAATTTCAATTCACTTTATTTCTGCAGCATTTGTTCCTTAATTTGTAACCAAAACTGACAATAAGTGTGAGCAGCGCAGACAAGGGGGCAAATGACACTGAATGTTAAAGCAGAGATGTTACTTCAATGTTACATTTATTTGTGTGCCATTTCCTAATAAGGGGCAGCACGGTGGCGCAGTGGGTAGCGCTGCTGCCTCGCAGTTGGGAGATCTGTGAACCTGAGTTCGCTTCCCGGGTCCTCCCTGCGTGGAGTTTGCATGTTCTCCCCGTGTCTGCGTGGGTTTCCTCCGGGCGCTCCGGTTTCCTCCCACAGTCCAAAGACATGCAGGTTAGGTGGATTGGCGATTCTAAATTGGCCCTAGTGTGTGCTTGGTGTGTGGGTGTGTTTGTGTGTGTCCTGCGGTGGGTTGGCACCCTGCCCGGGATTGGTTCCTGCCTTGTGCCCTGTGTTGGCTGGGATTGGCTCCAGCAGACCCCCGTGACCTTGAGTTCGGATTCAGCGGGTTGAAAACTGGATGGATGGATGGATTTCCTAATAACAGGCTTAATTAAGTAAGTGGTCCTCACATTCAGTCCTGTGGACCACCTTGACAGCAGGTGTTCAACCACTGCTGCTTTTCACTGGATTCGTGCCTTTATTAAACAAACTGTTTATATCCAGTTTCTTACTTTTTTGTGTCAATACAGAAATAAATGGGTTTGTTATATTTTAGGGAACGGTAGCAATAATTTGTGTGTGGGCTATTAATTATTGTTCTTTTTTTTGCTTTTTAAGAGTTTTCTGTATTCCGGTCATTTAAGCCTTTTCATATTAATTAGCTCACAAGTGAACTTTATACTGAAGTAGCGGCTTTCCTTTAGTGTTCAATGTCTTTTGTACCTGTGTCTGTACTAATCAGTACTATATGGAAACAATTAAGGGAGTAAACTCTACAGAAAAAGGTAAATTAAAAAAAATATGGTAAAAGAAAGTTAACATTTAACCTCCTTGGCATTTACCCTGAGTGTGACTGGGCCTTGGAATTCTATGTAAGTACGGTGAAGCCCGAGTCAGACTCAGAGTGACAGTAGAGATCCTCTTTTGCAGTATTAAGCTTGAATAACTCTCGGTATATTATTCTGCTACTATTTGGTGGACAAAAAAAAAACATTAGGCTACAAAAAGTCATTAATATTTCTATGGATTTTGCACACAATATTCATGAGTGGGGCGGAGCCTTCAACCAAAACAGCATGGCATTTAAATAAGAAGCTGTAAAGCAGGAGGGCCACAGTGGCTGCAGGTATTCATTCCAACCCAATTGCTTAATTCTTGCCAATCTCAGACCTTATTTAATTTTATGATTAGTTAATCTACAATATCACACATGTTCTTATATCATAGATTTTTCCTTTCCAAAGATATCATCCAAATGATTTGAAGCCTAAAACTGGTCATTTTCAGTCTGTCATATTTTTCTCTTAAGTGTTTTATTAAACCGAATAGTACCTGATGAATCCACTCAGGTGTAAATGGAAACAAGTTAGATGGAGAACTGCTGACTCTTTTGTCATTTGCATCTAATTGCTGATAAGGAGCCATTATAAACGGTGAATGTAGCTGTTTAACACTGAAATAAGCAATTAAGGGTGGGGAACCTTTACAAGTGAGACCACTAAAATGAAGCAGAAAAATTTCACTCAGCAATAACTGACTTCTCATTAAGGAACTGGATTGGAACAAAAACCTTTAGCCACTGCAGCCCTCCAGAACAAACTGAAACTGAACAATTAGTTAAATCAAGCGACAGTGATGAATTGGTCAACAGATGCTGATACGCATAGTACAACTGATGCATTCAGCACTGTATATCCGAACCACTGTGATACGCCTGGTGAATCTGGTCATCTGAAGGCTCACTGTGGTGTGAGTAGTGTGTGGCAAAATGATTGCAATCAAGGAGAAAGACAAGAAAGACATTAACCCCCTAAGCACTGTCCACAATGTAGCAACTGTCATTTGTGTCATATGAAATGTGGAAGTCAATAAGCCTTGTGCTGTGGTAACCTACAATAACACAAGGGGTGCATTGATCGTGCAGATCAGACACTGACATTCTACTCTCTCATGTACAAGCAGCAGAAAAAATATTCAAAAAAATGTGTGCACAGAAACACATTTTACTGTCCTGATTGCAACATTGGGCTTTACGTTGGTCACTATTTCAACATATGAAACAAAGCAGTGGACAATAGACATACCTTCCCTGCTGTATTTATGTTGATATTTTGAAATTTACATTTTTCTGTTACACATATTTTTTTTTTCTTGTTGGAAAAAAAATATTTTTCTAATTTTTCCAAAGGTAAACATAACTCTATGGAGGCTACAGATATTGAAATAATGCAAATTTCTGAGTTTTGTTTACATGTAAATATACCAGCATTTATTTATGAATGCAAAATAAGAGAAGACAAATACTAATTAAGCAGTTAGATCATTTAAAAGTAAGACTGAACCATTTATTTGTAAAACTAGTTGGAATGAAAATCCACAGCCACACTGGTACCCCAAGAATGAAGTTAGGAATCCCTGATGTGTTCCATCCCCATGACTGACACTTGAGAACAAGACTCACACTCTCAATTACCTGAACCTGGCTAGCACCACCTAGTGGCAGTGAGAAAAAGACACAATGACTTCATTGCATGTTGTGTCAATAACGTTAAGCCCTGTGTGTCATAATCCATATTACTAACCGAGAATGCTAAACCGGATGATGGACGCAGGCACATCCGGCAATGGGCCGTAGCTGCAAAAAGACGTACTGCGCAGGCGCAAAAAGAGTCCGCGAGAGTCGGCTGAGGAGCCGAGAAAGGCAGACAAAAGAGGGCGAGAGAGGCGGACAAGACCACAGAAAAAAGGAGTGAGCACAGGAAAAATGGAGAAATGAGGCGCAAAGAGCACCGAAAAAAGGAAAAGGCACATAAAAAAGTATTCAAACGCAAGTAAAGCACGAAACACATTGCACACGAAACTAGACCCAAAAAAAAAAAAAAAAAAAAAAAAAACAGCAAGACACCCCCCCCCTACAGGCACCGGACGGGACACACACCAAGAGGGGGATTCAACAAGCCCATGGAACACAAAAAAAAGAACACAAAACCACCCCACAGACCCTACAAGCAAGGGATGGGACACACACAAAGAGGGGGATTCAACAAGACACAGGAACACAAAAAGAAAGAAGACGCTCGCGCAAAAACAATCCTCAACCCCCCCCCACACACACACATCCATAAGAAGTGACACCCAAAGCCACATATTCTAAAGTGAACATCAACACCTTCACACTAGACAGCATAGGTGTCAGCATTGGTGGATCTCCTTACAATAAAGCACTATTAACCGTTCAACTGCAGAAAAAGAAACATATTAACAGTGACTGCGATCCTCCTTATTACTTATCCATATTTCGCATGCTGAGAAAGAAACAAGTCATGAATACACGGTCACGGGTACAAAACGAAAAGGAAATGATAACAGGAACAAACACACAAACACGAAAGAAACAACAAAATAGACGGCTATGCAGCATAGGTGGATCTCATTACAATAAGGCACTATTAACCGTTCAACCGCAGAAAAGGCTCCATATTAACAGTGAGTGCAATACTCCTTATTACTTATCCATATTTCTAAAAGAAAAAATGTCTCGACTCCAAAAACGCAAAGCTCAACTGAAGCTTCTAACTAACGATGTACCTAAAAGTAAAAACTTTATGAACTGCATTAGATCCTACAGTAGTTCATTTGCTTTTGCATATACCGGAGTAAATATCAGGCCACCAAAAGGCAATGGTCCATACTGCTTTCGCATATGTGCACAAATACTGCATCGCATTGGAACAGTGCACCCTGAAACAAATCAACAACGCAAATATGCACAAATCTACATCCTAGATCCACATGACGCAATCTATCAATCAAAGTGCTGCATCACAACAGGCACGGATTCAAAACGAAACACCTCCCGTCTCAGACATACGTTAATGGCAGCGAAGGCTACAACGGGCTTCTCACACAGCACAGGCAAATCGATTACAGCTCCAAAACAACACGTCCCAAATACTACACATGCAACAACGCGCCTCTCAAACTACACAAGGAAAACATACACCAGGAAAATTCATTCGGATTAATGAATGTCATTTGCAATCATTGTCATTCAGTTCACTTCCCTGAAGAAACAACTGGCAATACAAGTAATACATTTACACGTTGTTGTCAAAAGGGTCAAATTAGACTGCCTTCTTTACATTCATATCCTGAATATCTACAGAAGCTTCTACCTAACGATGTACCTGAAAGTGAAATCTTTAACAACTGCATTACATCCTACAAATCGGTATCCACTATGAACATTAACGGTGGCACTGCACGTGACATCCGTCTTGAAAAAATGTTGTTTATTGATGAATGTTCAATGGCATGAAGTCACTTACTCAACACCATTCATAAACTTCTACAAACGTTTATGAATAATAATATTCCATTTGGAGGAAAGGTACTTTTATGAAGAGGAGATTTTAGACAGTGATTAGCTATTCTTCCAGATGCCATGCACTCAGCTATTGTTCAGTGCACCTTAAAATACGCAGACAATTGGCATTGCTTTCAAAAGATACAGTTAGTAAAAAAGATGCGATGTCCAGAACCAGATCATAACAATTGCTTATTACAACTGAGAGATGGTACACTCACCAATACAGATGGACTTCAGCCACATATTATTACAATTCCTCAAGCCTTAATCTGCGACGACTTAGTTACAGAGACATTTGGAACAGCAATCTCATTAGACCAAATGCCCCTTTTAACACAACGCACTATATTATGTCCAAAAAATATTAATGTGGAAAACATTAATACCCAAGTCATTCCATTACTTCCTGGAGAGACACAACTCTTTCTAAGCTCTGACAAACTTGACTCTGATCACAACAATAACCATCTTAAATGACCTTACAAGTTCTGAGCTGGAATTACCTTTTACACTTAAACGGCGTGTACAAAGAAATTTTCAAATAAACCTTTACACTGTGCCACACACTTTATTGTTTGCTTTCTATTTGCATCATCTACACCTTCACACTATTCTATATCTCATTCATACATCACGCTCTTTGTCATTCCCAACACCAGGGGTTGGCGAGCGAAGCGAGCAGGGGGCAGAGCCCCCTAGTATACTGTATAATGAACTGTGAGGGAGGCAAGCATAACCTGTCAGTGTCACTAACTCTCCCTGGATAGGAAGCCCATCTATCGCACAGCCGTTCCCGCACACAATGTCAATTTAGAATTACCAATAATCATTCCTCACACCCTATTGGGATGTGGGAGGATCTGCAAAATCTGATGAACATAAAAACTCCAATCAGACAACCAGCAAGCAAAGGGTGCGAAGCCAGACTGTGGGATCCATGAGACCTGTAGGGGGCATGCCTGTACATCAAGCACCCATACACAACCAAACCACACAGTCACAGGATCTAGGAAAAGTTTTTATTCAAACACTGGCTTTAATCACCTGGTACATCAGTAACAATCTCATTTTGTTTTTCTTTCCATTCCTTTCGTTTTCCACCTCCATTCTCCTCCGATCAAGCCTTGTCCTCTCCTCCCAACTCTGACTGCTTTTCAACACAAACCCTGGAGTACTTCCAGTGCAACAGGATTGCCACCTTTATCCTAGATGGAGCCTCTCTGTAATAGCAGCTCACAGCAGCTCTCCCTAGTGGCACCTGAGAACCCGAACAGGGCTGCCCAGCAAAACTACAACTTACGTGCAGCCTTGTGGATGCCCAAATTGGAGCCACACCAAAGGGACACTGTCATCCGGTGTACTGGGGGACACAAAGCCTTGGGAGGCAGTCACCCTCTGTCCTTCCTTCATAATGGCCTCCCAACTGAGAGTTGTATCACTAACCAACCTAGTCGGGATGCCTTTCTGTTCATATCCTTCCTTTATCATTGTGGCAGGGGTGCCAGTCAACCCATGTCTTGAATGACAAGCACTAAGCACTGCACTGCCTCTTAGTGAGTAAAAAAAAAAACTTTATAATTTGATTTTTTTTATCTTATCATGTTTACTTTGTTACAGCATGTGTCATTGGTGTCACTATACAAGATACTTATTCGGGTTGGATCACTTACATTACACTTAGATCTGGAACATCAAGTAAGCTTCACGAATAGCAGAATAGAAAATCAATATACTTTTTTTTAGTTTCTTTTTATCTCTAAGACATGAGATGGCAAACATAATGTGCCTCTTGATATTTTTATCTCTAAAATTGAATAATTAATGAATCCTTTTACAGCATCACAAGCTCATGGGAGAAAACAGCCTGGCTAGTGCATCTCTGTCACATAAATGCAATGCCTGTCAGCTAGCAGAAGGATTAACTGAAGGCAAATGGGAGAGCCTTGTGTGTCAGCTGGTAGAAAAAATGCAGAGGAGCAGCTGGCCTCAGGTGTTCAAGGCCGAATGTTAATTATGGATATGCTATCGGAAAAAATAATCACACATTTGAAGGGCACAGCCAGCAGCTGGAAAGCGTAATGCTGTCACTGTGAATTGTGCATAGGATTATTAGAACTAAAAAAAAAAAAAAAACATAAATAAATGTTAAAGAATCAGAATGCTTTCAGTGGGCTGTCTCAGCATAGACAAGTTCAGAAAATAGTTTGATCAATGTAATGAAACAAACTCAGATTCTGTTTTTCATTTTCCTTTCAATATTACATTCTGTATGCTGTATGCTGTTTTAAATGAAGTTCGCCAGGAGTCTGATCATTTGGATTTAATAATGGAGAATACAATTAAGAGGAAAACAGAAAGGGGCTGTAGGTGGTACCAGGATATGACATATTTAACTGTTTTATTCCACAGTCTAGATGTCATTGACCAGAAAGAAGAACTATGACCTCTGGCCAGATGTACCTACTGACAAACCCTATAGACAGTTCATAGAAACTCTATAATAAGTCCATAATGCCACATCAGAGATGCCTTATAGTGAAAATTTGCACCTATTTTTGCTCCACTTGGGGGCTGTGCAAACATGTCATTAAGGATATCAAGTGCTTACCATCCTCCACATTTCTGATTTGGCCCACAACATTTCAGGCAGGCTTAGTAGTGAGATCTGGCATCCCGGAAACACCCTGCTCTCTGTTTGCATTGCCCATTCACTTTTGGGGTTATTTCACTTCAACCGCAGTCACTGGCTACTCTGTTTTGCAGCTTCTAATATTCCAATGTAGGGCTTGGTTACTGATCCCCAGGTTCTTTAGCAATTGCACTGTAGATGTTGCCACAGTGCCCCTGCAACCAATTTCCACAGAGTGGATCTTTACTCTCCAGCCTCATTGTTGTACCTCTCTTGCTAGCCTGCTATATCGCAGATTATTCAATGTAAAGGCTTCCTCCACAGCATGAAAAACAGATGAAAAATCAAAATAAACTTATGACAGATGAAAAATCAAAATAAACTTATGTAAAATACTAAACAAGTCGTCCTCCGACTTTCATCCTCTCAGATGGTGGCTGTTAGGGCTACAAGGAATTCTGGGAAGAAGAGGCAGGCCCAGATGGACACACCCAGGAAGTGACATTAAAGGTGGAAAGCTGTCAATCTTCCTTTCTGCAGTGGGAGGAAAAGAGAGTCCATTATTACACAGTGCCATCCCCTGGCTCAGTGGAGAATTACCATCACTCAAGTCTAAACTGTCTCCAATGCACATGCATGTGACAACAGGTTATCCACAGATTGGATAAAATTCAGTGCAAAAAGCTGACCTTTTATCCCCTCTGCTGATTAATTCTTTGACCATGACCCTGGATACCACGCCCCTAGAAATGCAGGACGTGACTCTAACAACGGTACTCTAAAATGGCTTCCAAACCTGGAAAAGGCTATAAAACCTCAAATTTCAGCTCTAATCAAGACATCACATTTATGTGAGTTCATAGACTTATTTTGAGGTGTTTTATTGTGGCAGGAATCTCATTTTACTGTTTCTGTGTGAATTAGAGGCTTTATTTCATTTCCATACATTTCTTGAGCCTTTTAGGCCACCATTTAGGTTTCACAATCATCGACATTGGTGCTCTCATTGTTAGGAAGATTCTCCTATTGTTAGGGGCATGTCCTTGGAGGTCATAACCTTTGTCAATGATGCAATGGGATTAAAAGGTCATCGAAAAGGTTATCAGTTCCAAAATTCTTTTTTGTCAATCATTCATTTATGCAAATCAAATCTTTTTCCTGAACGTTTCTCAACTCATGTTGGTATTTTTGACAGACTTTGTCTCACAATTTGGCTTTGGTAAAAATGTGACTGACTTCCCAGTTTTTGACCCTTTTTGGATTTTGACTCTCTTCTGTCCCAGTTATTTTTCAAAATGCTATTCTTAGTTGTCTTGTAGAATGCCTGGCACCATGTTTTACAGTTTAATTTACTTTACCTTTAATGTCGACAAATGGAAATTCGCTTTGCTCCAGTTAGTAACATACAAGTGCACATTCCTGACATAATTATTTACAAAAAAACCAAAAAAAATAAATTGAATCCTAAAATAGTTACTTATTTCAACAAAATTGAATTTGGTCTATTTAAAAGTTTTATTATCGTTTGAATAAAGAAATTTCTACTTCTATTTATTTTCAATTTTGTAAGCAAGTATTGCAGGGCCCCGGGGGTGGATGAGATACGCCCGGAGTTCCTCAAGGCTCTGGATGTTGTAGGACTGTCTTGGTTGACACGCCTCTGCAACATCGCATGGACATCAGGGACAGTGCCTCTGGATTGGCAGACTGGGGTGGTGGTCCCCCTCTTTAAGAAGGGGGACCGGAGGGTGTGTTCCAACTACAGAGGGATCACACTCCTCAGCCTCCCTGGAAAAGTTTATTCAGGGGTCCTGGAGAGGAGGGTCCGTCGGATAGTCGAGCCTCGGATTCAGGAGGAACAGTGTGGTTTTCGTCCTGGTCGCTGAACAGTGGACCAGCTCTATACCCTTAGCAGGGTCCTGGAGGGTGCATGGGAGTTTGCCCAACCAGTCTACATGTGTTTTGTGGACTTGGAAAAGGCATTCGACCATGTCCCTCGGGGAATCCTGTGGGGGGTACTCCGAGAGTATGGGGTACCGGCTCCCCTGATAAGGGCTGTTCGGTCCCTGTACGATCGGTGCCAGAGCTTGGTCTGCATTGCCGGCAGTAAGTCGAACCCGTTTCCAGTGAGAGTTGGACTCCGCCATGGCTGCCCTTTGTCACCGATTCTGTTCATAACTTTTATGGACAGAATTTCTAGGCGCAGCCAGGGCGTTGAGGGGGTCCGGTTTGGTGGGCTCAGGATTGGGTCACTGCTTTTTGCAGATGATGTTGTCCTGTTTGCTTCATCAGGCCGTGATCTTCAGCTCTCTCTGGATCGGTTCGCAGCCGAGTGTGAAGCGGCTGGGATGAGAATCAGCACCTCCAAATCCGAGACCATGGTCCTCAGCCGGAAAAGGGTGGAGTGCCCTCTCAGGGTTGGTAGCGAGATCCTGCTTCAAGTGGAGGAGTTCAAGTATCTCGGGATCTTGTTCACGAGTGAGGGAAGAATAGAGCGTGAGATCGACAGGCGGATCGGTGCGGCATCCGCAGTAATGCGGGCGCTGCATCGGTCTGTCGTGGTGAAAAAGGAGCTGAGCCGCAAGGCGAAGCTCTCAATTTACCAGTCGATCTATGTTCCTACCCTCACCTATGGTCATGAACTATGGGTAGTGACCGAAAGAACGAGATCGCGAATACAAGCGGCTGAAATGAGTTTCCTCCGCAGGGTGTCTGGGCTTTCCCTTAAAGATAGGGTGAGAAGCTCAGTCATCCGGGAGGGGCTCAGAGTAGAGCCGCTGCTCCTCCGCATCGAGAGGAGTCAGATGAGGTGGCTCGGGCATCTGATCAGGATGCCTCCTGGACGCCTCCCTGGTGAGGTGTTCCGGGCACGTCCAACCGGGAGGAGGCCCCGGGGAAGACCCAGGACACGCTGGAGGGACTATGTCTCTCGACTGGCCTGGGAACGCCTTGGGATTCTCCCGGAAGAGCTAGAAGAAGTGGCCGGGGAGAGGGAAGTCTGGGCATCTCTGCTCAAGCTGCTGCCCCCGCGACCCGACCTCGGATAAGCGGGAGACAATGGATGGATGGATGGAGTATTGCACCTTGAATGTAAAATTTGGAAAATAATATTCAACCATTGTATCTGGTCTTTTATAATCTCATCTTCTTTTCTTTCTGTTAAATAATTCTTGGAGGCATAGTCATAACTGTCTACAGACAGCAAACCCTAAATGTATTATTCTGCTAAATTTATTTTTATTAATCTCAGACAGTTCCCCAAACCAAGCCAGGATTGAAAATGTTCCATAGGATGGTAGATGAAATGTTCATTTTCCTCAGCTTTCTTAGTAATTAGCTGTTGGCATTTTTTACATATATTGCATGTTTTGATTGAAGTTCAAGCTATTATCCAATATGGTTCCCAGATAGTTAAAGCTACTAACTCTCTCAGCTTGTTCTCCATTGAGGACCAGTGGTTGCACTTATTCAACAGGCGTCCGCTGGTGGTGGCAACGTCGCTCCACAGGCTGCCCTCTTACATTCCAGGGAAGATACTGCCTCTTCTCCCGGTATCCCGGTGGGGCAAGGTCCCTGGACATCTGTCACAAGAGTGAATTGAGGCTGAGTTTAAAGGGTGTCACACACATGAGCATAGGGGACAGCTGATGGGCTCTAGTGACTGCAGGGTTTAGCACTGTATCCTAATGCTTTTCTCTCTTCCTCCCTCTGCAGACCAGTTGATTGATAGCTAGAACACCTCTGATCTCATGTGTGGTGTTTGTCCACCTGGACCCGCCTCTTCCTGTTAGAAGGGCCCAAAACCAGAAGCTCCACTATCTTGGAACAGTTCTGTTTTGAGCTCACATCTTCAGAGATGACTCTGCAATAATTGTGTGTTATTTGTAATTACGCTTCAACCAGTTATAGAAGGTTGCTTGCTTGGCACCCCAACTCTCTTTCTGTTGCAAGGATTAATTGAATCAAACTTAAACCTGCATATTGAACCAGCAAGTAGGACTTGAATGTGTTGTACTTGTGTTAAAAATCAATCACAGCTAGAAAAATTTCAAACCATACAAACATGTACTATCCACCATACAAACAAATACTTTCCAGTTGTCCATTCTCCAAATCCAACTATTCTTATTCTAGGACAACTTGAATGTTATCCTGACATGCTTGGGTACAAAGTAAAATCCAACGCCACTCCACTGCCGGGCATGCTGGACTAATTTGGAGTTGACAAGCAGAACACCTGACAACAGATACAGGTAGAACATTAACGCTCCACACAGACACTGACTGGGCTGGGAATCAAACACAGTTTTCTGTAGCTGTGAAGCAACAACGGTAGGTGTATTAAATGGACGGACGGCATGACAAAGTAAAACAGAAGTGTTTTGACGACTCATAACATATTTATTGGGATAAAAAAATATATAGAAATTTACAGAAATTGGAATATTATAGAAATACATACATTCAATTGTTTTGATGAATTCATAACATATTTATTGGGATAAAAAAAATATGTAGAAATTTACAGTTTCCCCCTACCTATTCTAGTGTTGGGCTCCATGGGGGAGGTTTCACTGCCATCCGTTTAGTATGCAAGTACTACAACAACACTTACCTCTGTGCTACAATGCTCATTTTATTGAGGGGTTACACTGAAGTGTTACCCAGATGTCATTTAAAAAGAATCTTACTTCGTTTGCACATAGACACACTCTCAAATAGATAGATAGATAGATAGATAGATAGATAGATAGATAGATAGATAGATAGATAGATAGATAGATAGATAGATAGATAGATAGATAGATAGATAGATAGATAGATAGATAGATAGATAGATAGATAGATAGATAGATAGATAGATAGATAGATAGATAGATAGATAGATAGATTAAATTAAACACAAAGACAACGTCAGAGGTTTGGGGGATCCCCCTGTATACTGTAGATGTCAGGCAAGTGAAATACGTCTTTACGTATGTGTGAGGAATAAGAGTTAAAAAGACAAAAAGACAAGAAGAGAGAAAATAATAACAAACCGAATAGTAATAAATATACAAATTGCACTTGTTGACTTAAGGTCTATATTGCACATTGGTAGAATAATATGGAGCAGTTTTATTTTGAGTTCAGGGCCATGATTGCTTTCGGATAAAAGCTGTTTTTAAGGCGGTTTGTCCTGGTTTTCATTGCTCTGTATCTCTTGCCCAATGGCAAAAGCTGGAAGAGGCAATGACCGGGATGTGATGAGTCCTGTGAAATGTCTATTGCTTTTTTGCGGCATCTGGACGTGTAGATTTGTTCCAGAGTGGGGAGGGTACAACCAATTGTTCTCTCCGCTATCCTGATGACCCTGTGGAGCGCTTTCTTTTCTGAGGAAGTGCAGCTGCCGTACCACACACACAGTCCGTACGTGAGCACACTCTCGATGGAACAGTGATAAAAAGCAAGGAGTAGATTTTTTGGGAGGTGGTTCTTTCTGAGAATTCTCAGAAAATACAGTCTCTGCTGCGCCTTCTTTAGCAGCTCCTTGGTGTTGGCGCTCCAGGTCAGGTCATCCTCCAGCTCCATACCCAGAAACCTGAACACCGAGACCCTCTCCACACAGGCCCCGCCAATGATGAGTGGCTGGATGTCAGTTTTGTTTTTCCTAAAGTCAATAACAAGCTCCTTTGTTTTTTTGTTGTTGAGGAGCAGGTTATTGACTGTGCACCACTCTGACAGTTGCTCCACCTCGTCCCTGTATGCTAGCTCACCCTCCTTGCCCAAGATGAGTCCGACCACCGTCGTGTCATCCACAAACTTTATAATCTTGTTGCTATGGTGAGTGGGGACACAGTCATATGTGTAGAGGGTGTAGAGGAGCGGGCTGAGCACACAACCCTGCGGCGTCCCAGTGTTGAGGCTGAGAGCAGTGGATGTGTGGAGACCCAGCCTGACCCTCTGGGAGAGACCCGACAGGAAGTCCAGTATCCAACTGCAGGTGAGTGATGGAAGTCCCAGATCTGCCAGTTTGGACACCAGTCGTTGTGGGAGGATGGTGTTAAACGCCGAGCTGAAGTCTACAAAGAGCAGTCTGGCGTAACTCCCCTGCTGCTCCAGGTGGGTCAAGGCAGCATGAAGGGCTGTGGCCACAGCATCCTCCGTGGATCTCTTTGCTTTGTAAGCAAATTGAAATGGGTCCAGGTCTGCTAGCAGGCAGGCGATGATATGACTCCGCACCAGTTTCTCAAAGCACTTCATGATGACAGATGTGAGTGCCACTGGGCGGAAATCATTCAGACTGTTCGTGTTGGATTTTTTCGGCAGCGGAACAATGATTGAGGACTTGAGGCAGGATGGGACAGTGGCCTGAGACAGGGACTGGTTGAAAATCCTGGTGAAGATTCCGGCCAGTTGATCTGCACAGTCTTTCAGCACCCGTCCAGCCACACCGTCGGGTCCTGCAGCCTTCCTCGGGTTCACATTCCTCATCACCCACCTCACCTCACTCTCTTCCACTGTGAGTATATTGCTGTTGTGAACAGGCTGTTGTGATGGAGCTGCTGTTGGTGTCGCCTCAAAGCGGGCAAAGAAGATGTTCAGCTCCTCTGCCAGAGAAGCGTCTCCCTCAGCGGCCAAGGAGTTGCTGGATTTGTAGCCGGTGATGTGCTGGACACCCTGCCACACCTGCCTGGTGTTGTTACTCCTCAGATGATCTTCTATCCTCCTTCTGTATGCTGCCTTGGCCTCTCGGATGCCTCTCTTCAGGTTCGCTCTGGCTACACTGTAAAGAGCCCCATCCCCAGACCTGAAAGCAGTATTCCTAGATTTCAGCAGACTCTCTACATCCCTCGTCATCCAGGGCTTCCTGTTAGGATAAATCCTTATGCGTCTGTCCCTGGTGACGTTGTCCGTGCAGAACCTGATGTAATCCAGGACTGCCATAGTGTGGTACTCCAAGTCTTGGTGATAGAAAACCTCCCAATCGGTTCTCTGGAAGCAGTCCTGCAACTGTTGGGAGGCCTCCTCGGGCCATATGGTAACAGTCCTGGTCATAATGGGAGCTTGTTTCCTGAGGGGAGTATATGCAGGGATTAGAAGCAGAGATGTATGATCAGACTGGCCAAGGTGTGCTAGGGGTTTAGCCCTATAGACCTATCTGATGTTTGTGTACAACTTGTCCAGTGTTTTTACTTCCCTGGTTGCACACTTTATGTGTTGATGGAATTGAGGGAGAACTGCTTTCAGATCTGCATGATTAAAGTCCCCAGAAATGATGTGAACAGCCTCAGGATACTTGCTCTGTTTACTGCTGATGATGTCATGCAAAAGCCCCAGAGCCGAGTTAGCATTAGCATCTGGTGCTATGTACACAGCAGTTAGCAGTATAGCATTGAATTCACGGGGGAGGTATATGGGTCTGCATTTAATTGTCATAAACTCCACGTCTGGAGAGTAGTGTCTGGTGACTATGGTGGAATTTGTGCACCAGCTATTGTTCACATAAATGCACAGCCCCCCCTCCTCTCTTCTTACCGGAGTGCTCTGTCATGTCTTGCCTGTGTGCTGTGTGGCCTGCTATCTCGATCGCCGTGTCCGGTATGAAGCATACGCTTCCTCTTAAATGCATCAATCCCATTGTTTTGTTGCTGTCATTAAAACAAATATAAACCCTGGTGAAACTGAACTTCCCTTCTAATAGCCATGTCAGATGCTCCCACATCCCAGTGTTCACCATTTTCTTCATTCATTCATTGTTTCTCACTTGTTGTTTGAATTGGAAGAATGACCAGAGGCAGAAGTGACGTCAGCTGTTAAAGGCTTGTCTGAAGCTGCACTTGCCTTTTTTTGTCCTCTTTCGAATATAAGTCATTTGAAATGACTGAAAGGTCTGTCTGACCCTTTCTTCCCTTCAGCCTAATTCTTAGAATTAAACCATTAGCTATTACTCTTTCTGATAAAGAAAACAGTTATACAGCAGATTCATCTTTGTCTCTTTTCACAGAGTAGTTCAAGCCAACTGAAAAGTTATTCTCAGCAATATTAAATATTTGAAATATCTTTAAGAGTTTTTTTTTAATTCTGCTACTTTTTCATGATTTGTTGAGAAAGGAATGTGGGTTTACTGTTAAAATTGACGCCCTGACTCTTACTCACTCTGATGTGTTGCTCAAGAATTGAATGTGAATCATTGCATCTGGCAGTAGGTGTGATAGCTCTAGCACTCCTGCCTTGTCCACATATTTCTCCAAAGTGTAAAAAGGTGACAAAACAGATTCTGATTTATGATGCCTGCTCTTGTTCAGTCAGAAGTATACTGTATGTACTTCTTCTCGCTGGCATTTTCTTTCGCCTCCATGTTAGCCTGAGTGTCATTTTGAAATAATGAAACAAGCACTTTAAAATAAAGAGGTGGGGAGCTTGCACTGCTACATTGTGTTGCTGCACCCACCACACAGTGAACCACCTCAGCATCCCAAATTAGGACCTGAGCAGAGCAACAAGTGACACCTCAGCACCACACTGAACAGTGTGAGGTTTTTTACAGTGGCTGGAGTGCCAATCCTGCCACCAACCCCTAAGTTTTCCCGGCAAGTTGAAGGATCTGCTTGCAGGTTAACATCATACCCAGGACAGAGCAATTTCAGGTTAAGGGTCTTGCTCAAGGGCCCAACAGAGTGAAATCACTTCTGGCATTTACAGGATTCGAACTGGCAACATTCTGATTGCTGCCACAGATCCCTAGCCGTATAGCCACCACTTTTAAAACAAAATTAAATAAATAAATAAAATAAAAAAGTGAAGAAACAATTTAAAACATTTCATATGTTTATATAGTGTCTTTATTCTAGTTTTCTCCCATCTCTATTTGATTATTAAAAGTGAAGTTGTCATTTATGTGGCAATGGAACTCTTTCCCATTGAGTGGCAAATAAAGTCTCTTGGGTTTTGATTAGAAAAGGAAATTCAGAACAACCTTGAAAGCTCCAGGCACTCTGTGGGATGCTGGGAAGCAATTATCTAGCCCAGCTAGCAATTTGGAGAAAAAGAGTGAACACCTGTCTCCTCCTTGGGGACTTTATGATGCCCACATATCCTGATCTGTGACAGGAAAACTCTTCTTTTTTTTTTTTCCTAATACTACTGCCACCTTCTATATATAGCAGTTTTGTACATTTTTGCAAAGCTACCCTTTGAGATTACTAATAATATCCATCCATCCATCCATTTTCCAACCCACTGAATCCGAACACAGGGTCACGGGGGTCTGCAGTTATATCTTAATATCAGTATTCATAATATGAAGATTATGACCATTATTTTCCATTTGTTTACAAAACTGCTTAATCTAATTCAGGGTCACAGTTGCTGTATCCCGACAGGGCAGAGTCCAAGGCCAAATCCAACCCTAGATGGGCAACCATTCCTTCCCAAAGACTCACCCGATCTCTCATACACAATGGGTTCATTTAGAGACACCAGCTGATGTAATTGCTCTCCAACAACCTGGTGCCTTCTCGAGGAGTATTTTGTGATCGGTGCACAGCGTTTCTGGGGTAGGCTCTGGTAGCCCATGATCACCATGAGTTGGATAAATGGCTTGAAGAATGCTCCGTCATGCCCCTTGCACATTTAGGTGTGTATCGGACTGGTAATGGATGTGCAGGTGGTGGGTGTAACAGAACAAGATGCAGAAGACAGGACGATATGGAAGAAAATGATCTGCTGTGGCAACCCCTAATGGGAGCAGCCGAAAGAAAAACAAGATAATGTAAAAGCTGAAGGAATTTGCAGTGCCTATAATAAACATTCACCTCTTTGAAGTTTTCGCATTTCATTGTTGTATAATATTGAATCACCGTAGATTTAATTTGACATTGACCAGCAGAAAATGGTCCTTTTGATGTCAAAGTGAAAACAGATATATGCAAAGTGATCTAAATTGATTACAACTATAAAACACAAAATAAATATTTGCATAACTATTTACCCCCTTTAATACGGTACACCTACATCATCAGTCATACAGCCACTGACATCGTCGAATTAGTATCAACGTGTGGGGTTTCAGCTGATTATCATATACAGGTATGGAAGCTCCAGTTTGTTGTGAGTGAGTATTGTGGAAGAATAATTTTAGGGTAGCATAGCATTCATCTTAAAGAAATAGCATAGAGGCTTAATAAATGTCAGAAACCTGTTCAGGCACACCAGAAAACCAGATAACGGTCAAGTGAACAACAAAATGTACACTGAAATATAAGAATTGGTTTAGGAAAAATACTGAGATGGTCAAGTAAATAAAGAATGTACCAAAGGAGAGGTTGATGTAATTATACAAAATGTACTGAAGGATGACTAAGAAATCAGTAGATGTCCCATAAACAAGAACAATCTTTATATGCACAGAAAAGTCAAGGGTGGTGGCGCAACTCAAAGGTATATGATGAACCAGAATAAAATATAACAGACTTTTATTTTATATAAATCATTTGGTGTTAGGTATCAACCAATGAACCAACCAGAGTAAAATGTATGCATTGATCGACACTTTATGCAAATTCAATAGTTTATAAAATGAATCTGTGTTCTTTGTTTGTCTGACCATGCTGACCATGCTGTAATAGACTGCTTTTGAAGAATGCTCCTTCTAAGGCATTTTGCCGAGGAGTAATTAAAAGATACAATGAACAGCTTTTCTCCTGCCTAATTACTGAATTGTCCATTTAGAGGATGTTTCTTTCTTTAATAAGATGCTAAATGTCTACCACAGTATGGCGACCTAACCCACACAATGAAGCCAAAAGAACACTTCAAGCAACTCAGTGAAAGGGGGAATGAAAAGCACACATCAGATGATGGTGACAAGAAAATGTCCAAGTCACTGAATATCCTTTGGTGTCCAGCTAAATCCATCATTTGGAAATGGAAAGAGTATGGCACAGCTGTAAATCTGCTTAGAGCAGGCCATCCACAAAAATTGAGTGAATGTGCAAGAAGAAGACAAGTGAGGGAGACCACCAAGAGAAGAAGTGGTTAAGATTTTAGGGACTATGCAGATAACAATTGCACCCCCTGTTGGGAGAGTTAAAATGAGAAGGCCACTTTTGAAAAAAAAAACAAACAACATCTCCTCTAAAATATGCTATGCTGCAAGTCAGCTGGATGAAGCTTTAATGGTCTGATGAGTTCTAAACTTATCGTTTTGGCCATCAGACTTCTTTTTCTTCTTCTTTCAGCTGCTGCCATTAGGGGTTGCCACAGCGGATCACCTTCTAACATATCTTTCTGTCTTCTACATCTTGTTCTGTTACACCCATCACCTGCATGTCCTCTCCTCTCTAATCTTCTCTTAGGCCTTCCTCTTTTACTCTTCCCTGGCAGCTCTATCTTTAACATCCTTCTCCCAAAATACTCAGCATCTCTCCTCTACACATGTCCAAACCAATGCAATCTTGCTTCTCTGACTTTCCCAACCATCCAACTTGAGCTGACCCTCTAATGTATTCATTTCTAATCCTATCCATTCTTGTCACACCCAATAATTACTTTTTATTAATATTGGTAATTAACTTAGATCACTTGGCAGAGAAATGTTTTCATTTTGACATTAAAGAGTCTATTTCTGCCTATCAGTGTAAACAATGGCAAATTAAATTCACTGAAATTCAACATTGCATAACAATGAAATGTGAAAACTTCCAAGGCAGTGAGTACTTTTTATAGGCATTGTAAATGTTAGCCCTCAAGATTCCTCAGATTTCTTTTTCTTGAAGAAGAAAGGCAAGTGAGGGAAACCACCAAGAGCCCTATGAGAATTCTGCAGGAGTTACAAGCTGCAGTAATTATTTAGGTGCAACTTTTCAAGTACTTTTTAAAGATAAGCCTGGACAATTTATTTAACTTCATAGTATTTAGACTTACATTTTATAACAGCAATTTTCAACTATAGGTCAAAAATATGAGCATAAACTTGACATTTGTAAGCATCATGGTGGATAGACTGGCATCCTGACTGGAAGGGAAGGTGAATCCTTGCCTGGCTGGGAAGCCAAAATGGAAGGACAGCATGAGAGGACGCAAAACCCGGGCCAGGATAATGCTTGATTATTATCCCAGTCGGGGTGCAACATTAATGGATGGACTGCAGAAGGCTGTCTGTTAGGACCAGTCCCTTCCACAGTAGAATAGATAACAGTCTTCCCCTCACATGGACACAGTATGGTCACATGCAGGGATCCATGGGATTTCTAGTCCTGAGGGACAACTCTGTCTGGGTCCTTGGGTGCATCCAGAGGGCACTGCAGGGAGAAGAATTCCCTGTTTTGTGTTGCTTCCATGTGATCCTGAAGTTCTTCCACTATTCCGTGCTATTGCACCAGAAGTATTCCAGGGTCCAACATAAAAGAAGCCAGTTGACCTCAACCAGGTGAGTCAGAGTCAGGAGTCAGAGGGTGACGTTCACATGGAGGAGTAGAAGGAGGTATTGTGGATGGAAGACTGTGGTGTGGACTTTGGAAAAGGTATTTGTGAATAGAAAAACATTTATCTGTACCTGGGATTGTCTGGGTGTGGTTGTGTCTTGGGTTTGGGGGTTCATTGGCACCCCCTGGAGGTCACATATTTCATAAGGGAGAAGACCATGACCTGGGAACTCTAACACAGGTACCAGTCATAAGTATTATTTGTTTTGTGTTATGTGCTGGATGATAGTTTATTTTAATTATTAATTATCTATTTCACAAGGTCTTTCTTTATTTATTTGTACAAAGTTTCATTTTTATTTTGTTATGACATTCTTTTGTATATACAACATGCAGTTATGTGTCATATGCTGAAATTCAGATATACAGTAAATATGGAGGCTGCACAAACCACTGCAGCTTTATCCCTTGGTGAATAAATTCTAAAACCATTCTACTAGAGTTAGTTGATTACGGAAGCATATTAGGGCTACGCTGAAAAAAAAAATACAGACACAGTAAAGAAAAAAAAAACTATATGTCGAGAATAAAGTCGACATGTTGACTTTATTCTCCACATTTCCACTTTATTCTCGTAGTTTATTTTGTCAGTAGAAAGTTGTAAACAAAACTTCATCTTAAAATGAATGTTTAATTTACTAGATTTTTTCAAACCCCATCATAAGTTGATGTAGCACATTTAATGCTTTGTGTTAAGTGTTCCCCGACCCAGTTGTTAATCGCTGCACGCTTCTTAAACTGACTCCCTCTGCACTGAGGAGGCGCCAGCAGCGATCGCTGCACAGAATCCATTCACTTCATGATTGTCCTGCTCTCTGAACATTTAGAATACTAAGATAAATACTTGATATCATTTTCATGATTAAATGCATTAAAGCATGTATTAAACATGCACGGTGGTATGGCGGTAGTGCTGCTCCCTCACAGTAAGGAGTCCCCAGGTGTACGTTCAGTGTATAGAACCGTTATGGCAGGTGTGACGAGGCTCCAAAAAACTGGATGTATGAATGGGTATCGCACAGGTTTAACTGAAATGTTGTGTAAATGTTGGGTTCGTGATCTGGTGGTCGGAGACACAAACACAGAATTCAATGGATGTTCTTCTGCGTAGGCTTTCTTTATTTCACTGTCTCTCATTATAAGTTCACATCTCCTGATATCCTTGTTCCTCACAATATGAAGATACTGTCGAAATGCTTAAGAGAATTCCAAATTGACCCACTGTGACAAAAAAAGATAACTTCACGCAGAAGGAGTTGTCCCATTTATAGGACCTCCAGCATGGTAGATTGGCATACTCAAATAAATAAACAGTGCAGGATTTACGTATAAGCTACACAAGCTATAGCTTATGGCCCCCGCCTTCTTGGGGGCCCCCAAAACAAATTGTCCGAGTGAGCAATTGTCATATATACTTAAATATACTACAGCATTATTTGTCCCAATCAGGCCTGGCCTTAGGCATAGATGAAGCAGGCGACCGCCTAGGGCCCCGGCGTCCGGGGGGCCCCGGATCGACTCCTTGGTCTAATTTTCACGCATTTCCTGGACCCCCCTTTCGCCTAGGGCCCCATAATACCTAAGACCGGGCCTGTAAGTAAATGACCAAATTTGCAAATCATTAAAATCACCACCATCTAGGACACTGCATGCGGAACTTTCCATTTAAAGGTGATAATCAGATAAGGATAAGATTTGTGACGATTTTGGGATTTTTTGCATAATCAGTAGACCTCTCCATTGAATGTATCAGTCTAATTGCCAAAAGACGACTGAGTGAACTTCTTCAGGATGAATGATCAGTCAGATGTATCACAGCACACATTCTCTGTGCGCAGTGGGAGGAGGCTACCATTGATAGTTATAATAAGGCTGTCAGGCACATCAAGAAGGATCTGTAAAAATAAATGGGAGGACTGGTGGATCATGTCCCTGGTCATTTTGAAGTGCAGTATACCTCAATGCTTTCACATACTTACAGAGATATGACAAATGCAATTTTTCATCAAGTAATATCTCAGATCATAGGTAGACAACTTGCACAGGTAGCACTTTAAGCACGATTATGATAACTGCTCCTGCCTGCTTTTCATTGTCAATTGTGCCTTGACTGATGTGGACCTAAAGCATCTGCATTACCATACTTTACCTTCAAATTATCTTCAAAATGTCCCATTTCTCCCATAGGGCTAATGACCACCAGATCGTTCATTCCATGGCAACTGTCCCAAATTGAGGTCTTATAGCCTTCTTCTTTTATGGAAGCCATTTTGCATGCCAAGATTGCATCACATGTTTCTAGGGGTGTGGTCTCTGGGGTCATGACCTTAAATTAATCAGCAGGTGAAATTTGCACAGAGCTTTATCCGATCTGAGGATAAACCTTCTGAAGCTTTTTTGAATTCCTTGTGATTACCTTCGTGTCTTGCCTGGTTTTCAACTTCTTGCCGGAATATTGATTGTGATTTTTGCCTCTCGTGTGGGTTTTGGTCAGTTTGATTTATTTTATTTTCATTTGTTTTGTCTTTTGCACTCATCTCCTGGTTTAGCACAAGAAATTAGTTACTTGTTTTCATGTCAAGTCAGGACAGCAATTACATAGACAACTGAGTGAAAAGTCAAGCAAAACGACACCTTTTATTGACTAACTAAAAAGATTACAATATGCAAGCTTTCGAGGCAACCCTTCAACCGAGTAATCCAAATTATATTCAGTGAGAAGGAGTTTAGCTGGTTCCCACTCTTATCAATGATGAAATCTTTGGTTAGGTGAAATATGACCTTACAATACTCTAAGGAGAACCTGTCACCTTAAACAGGTGATACTGAATACAAAAGAAAATGTCCACCCCTATGGATTTACTTGTATTCAAGTCTCAAAGAGTGATGGTGAATGAGATAACAGATTCTATAGTTATTGTGTATGGCTCAGTTAAATTCATTCTTCTTGAATAATTAAAAAAATGAGCAAGGTCTGTGCACATTGGTGGCCAAGAATGTTGATTCGTAAACTGAAGCATCACTGCATCTAAAGTCCCGAGGAGAATCCTGAGCTAATGTATTTGGACTGGGAGAAATTTCAGATGCTTTTCATGCCTGGAAATGAAACTTGAATATTATCTCAATGGTCCAATGCAGGGTTTCTTAAACTTTTTTTTTCTTATGACCCAATCTGGCCCTACTTAGTGTTTTCAAGACCCTTGATGATCATCATACTGAGGAGAGGGGTCTCCCTTGGAGAATCCCTGATGATTGTTCCCCCCTTGGAGAAAGGCTGCTGATTATTGGAGTGAAGTAATGACGATTATTTAAACATTCCCATGTAATACAATGGAGACCCTTGACCTAACACAACCCAACGGCAGCAAAAGGGTCTGGTCCAGAGCCCAAGCAAAACTCTAAACATCTAAACAAGATAGGTATGGTGATTCTCCGACACCAAAGAAATTCAACATCCAAGTAAGGGCCACCAAGAATATGAGCGCAATGTTCTAGAATATTGAGGGTGTAGTTCCTGTTAATTACATGCCTCACAAGGCCCAAATAACTAGTCAATCTTCTTATATAATATGCTACCGTGGCTGTCCATTTGTTTGTCCAGGATTTTAAATCACCTGTAGCTCACAAACCATTTAAACTATTGACCTGAATGTGTACAGGCGTCATTCTCATCCCTACCACCTTCGCCGTCACTTCTCCTGCCTCTTTATATCTTAAATCATTCTTGAGGCAGATTGAAGACTTAAGTGCCAGTTTAAGTGAAAAATTAAAGAAAACATACTAAGTAATTGCAACACAAACACTGACTTAATCAGTTTTAACATGAAAACATGCCAACAAAAGAAGTGAAGAAGCAGGCCGCTAGGGTGGAGAAAAGAAGAGCTGCTCAGGAAGCAGCAAGCGATCAACCTCTGAGCAAATGAAATGATAAACGTACAGAGAAAGAGGATGAAAACTAGGAATGCTCAAGTCAAGTGTATTCACTGCACGTTATCATGCAGTGCGCCGTTAATGGTACTATACTAAGTTATGTTGGCATGTGTGTCACTGGTTACAAAAAACCTGGCAAGGAAATCTGTCACTTATCTCCTTTCTGCCTCACGACGATGCCACTGCTCACACTGCTCACAGGTTGCAAAGGCCACTATACAAAAATAAAGATTCCAAATGATGTCACACTCAACCCCATTATTCAAATATCGCCTTTTGTGATAATTTACACCCGTTGCCCAATATCAAGGAACTGTGCAAACAGTTAAGACATCGAGTTAGCTGTGGAAGAGTGGTTGCTTAAGCCAGAAGGAAAAAAATAGAAAAAGCAAAATGAGTTTTATTACAGGTTTATTAGTGTTCATTAGCATAATGCTGAAAAACAGCTCTTATTTGGTCTTAACAATGTTTTTTATCAAAGATCAGACTAAAAACACTTTGTTCACTTCTCATAAGTGCAACTATGTAAATGTAAGCACAACCCTGAACAGCATGAACGAATGTCATTTCAACACTCTCACCAGAGTAAGGTGAACTGTTCACCTTTCCCTTAAAGATAACACTAAAAAAAACTGAACTTTGTAATAATTCATTCAGCAAAAATTTCAAATACATACGATTTCCTGTATGGAAAAAAAAAGTTACTATACCCTTTGTTTTAATACCTGCTGTTGCCCCCTTTGGCAGAAAAAGCTTAATGTAGACATTTCTTAGATCTGTCTGTCAGTTGCTTACATCAACTGGAAAGAATCTTCACCCACTCACTCCTCCACACACTCAACTGTATAATATCTGAGTAATAATAAGAAGCAGACTGTTGTGAGCACAGGAAGCAGCCTTTTTGAGCTTATACATTATAATTTTGAGAAGACCCTGGTATAATGTATATAATACATTTGCTTAATAGATTGCAGTGCATTAGCATGAACTGAAGAGCAGTCAACAGTATATACTGTAAAGTAAAAATAAACACTGCAAGGTAAGAAGTGCATTGTAGTGGCAAATGTGGTGTACTTTACAGTAAACCATACGAATGTCACATCAGTCTCCTCCTCTGACTGCACCTTTTATAATTGCGATCCTTTAACCTTTCACCTTTACATGTGCTCTGCAATGGACTGAAATCCCATCCAGGGTTGTGTTTTTGTGAAACATGGCTAACAACTAGTATCCCAGATACTAACATGGAGCTACCCGGGTTTAGCACAGTTAGAGCGGACAGAGACACAAATACCTGCGGGAAGCGGAAAGGAGGAGGACTCGCTCTCTATGTGAACACAAGGTGGTGCAACCCTAGACATGTAAACATCAAAATTTCCACTTGCTGCAGGGACATCGAACTGTTGGCCGTAAGTCTGCGTCCCTATTACTTGTCCAGAGAGTTTGGACACATCATTGTTGTTATTGTTTACATCCCTCCTCGCGGACGTGGAGATAGCGGGTGACATCATCCACTCCTCTGTTGCTAAACTACAAACACAGCACCCCGAGGTGCTTGTGCTGATCTCTGGAGATTTTAACCATGTGACGCTGGACAAAACATTACCTGCCTTCTCCCAGTATGTGGATTGTAACACCCGGGGAAATAGGATTATTGATCTACTGTATGCAAACGTTAAAGACGCATACAGCGCCACCCTGCTGCCTGTGCTTGGGAAAGCAGATCATAACCTGGTTCTGCTTCAGCCTCACTACAAACCAAGAGTGAGGGAGCTACCTACAACCACACGCTCATTCAGGAAGTGGTCTCCTGAGGGAGAGCAGGCTCTGAGAGACTGCTTTGGAACTACAGACTGGGATATCCTGCAGGGGTCACATAGTGAGAACATTGAGGAGGTTGTTGACTGCACTACTGAGTACATCAGCTTCTGTATGGACATTGTAGTTCCAGTAAGAACAGTACGCTGCTATGCTAATAACAAGCCGTGGATTACAAGTGACATCAAGGGCCTTTTGAACCAGAAGAAAAGGGCTTTTATAGGCGGTGATCATCATGACCTCAGGCGTGTGCAGAAGGAATTCAGAGTCCAGCTCAGGGCGGCGAAGGAGCAGTACAGGAGAAAACTGAAGCAAATGTTGCAGAATAACAGCATGAAGGAAGTATGGGATGGGATGAAGATCATCACTGGCTGCAGCTCAAGAGAGACAGGGAGAAAGCAAATCTGATGAACAACTTCTTTAACAGGTTTGACCACCCTAACTCACTCTCACCTCGGAGTACTGCACCCTCCACCCATCCTTTTGCTGATACCAGCATAGGAGAGAGTCTACCCCAACCCACAATTACAGCAGCCCAGGTAAGCAGAGAGCTGAGGAGACTTTGTGCCAGCAAAGCAGTGGGTCCAGATGGAGTATCGCCACGACTGTTGAAGGCCTTTGCGTTGGAGCTGGGGAGTCCTGTACAGCGCATCTTCAACCTGAGCCTGGAACAGGGGAGAGTCCCGAGGCTTTGGAAAACATCTTGCAAAACCCCAGTCCCAAAGGTATCACGTCCTAGTGAGCTGAATGACTTCAGGCCTGTCGCCCTGATGTCACATGTGATAAAGACCATGGAGCGGCTGCTGCTTCACCACCTGAGGCCACAGGTCCACCTCGCCCTTGACCCTCTGCAGTTCGCATACCAGGAGAAGGTGGGAGCGGAGGATGCTATCATCTACATGCTACATCGATCCCTCTCCCACTTGGACAGAGGCTGTGGTGCAGTAAGAATTATGTTTCTGGACTTCTCTAGCGCCTTCAAAACCATCCAACCTCTGCTCCTTAGGGAAAAAGCTGACAGAGATGGGAGTAGATTCATACCTGGTGGCATGGATCGTGGACTATCTTAAACGCAGACCTCAGTATGTGTGTCCTGGGAACTGCAGGTCTGACATTGTGGTCAGCAGCACAGGAGCACCGCAGGAGACTGTACTTACTCCAGTCCTGTTCAGCCTATATACATCGGACTTCCAATACAACGCGGAGTCCTGCCACGTGCAAAAGTTTGCTGACGACACTGCTATTGTGGTCTGCATCAGGAGTGGGCAGGTGGAGGAGTATAGGAACCTCATCAAGGACTTTGTTAAATGGTATGACTCAAACCACCTACAGTACAACTGAACACCAGCAAAACCAAGGAGCTGGTGGTGGATTTTAGGAGACATAGGGCCCTCACGACCCCATGATTATCAGAGGTGACTGTGTACAGAGGGTGCAGACCCATAAATACCTGGGAGTGCAGCTGGATGATAAATTGGACTGGACTGCCAATACTGATGCTCTGTGCAAGAGAGGACAGAGCCGACTATACTCCCTTAGAAGGCTGGTGTCCTTCAACATCTTCAATAAGATGCTGCAGATGTTCTATCAAATGGTTGTGGCGAGCACCCTCTTCTACACAGTGGTTGCTGGGGAGGCAGCATAAAGAAGAGGGATGCCTCACGCCTGGACAAACTGCTGAGGAAGGCAAGCTGTATTGTAGGCACGGAGCTGGACAGTTTGACATCTGTGGCAGAGTGATTGATGGGTGCTAAGCAGGCTCCTGTCCATCATGGACAATCCACTGCATCCACTGAAAAGTATCATCTCCAGACAGAGGAGCAGCTTCAGCGACAGACAGTTGTCAATGTCCTGCTCCACTGACAGACTGAGGAGATCGTTCCTCCTTGACACTATGCGACGCTTCAATTCCACCGGGGTTATTGTCTGTTATACCTGCTTCGCACTCTCCACCTTGCATTTTTTAACTTGTTTTTATCACTCTTTAATTAATATTGTTTTTATTAGTATGCTGCTGCTGGAGTATGTGAATTTCCCCTTGGGGATTAATAAAGTATCTATCTATCTATCTATCTATCTATCTATCTATCTATCTATCTATCTATCTATCTATCTATCTATCTATCTGTCTGTCTGTCTGTCTGTCTGTCTGTCTGTCTGTCTGTCTGTCTGTCTGTCTGTCTGTCTGTCTGTCTGTCTGTCCAGCCCTCTACCTGATAACCTGCAATGAAGACTCCCTGCAATTCCAAGAGCAGTTTCAGAAAATGGATGAATGGAAAGATGGATGTGTAGGCATTCATTCATTCTGTGTGGTTAATGTCTAGCATGCTATTGAGTAATAAGTGAGATTTTGTATTTTGAATAGATTATTTACATCTAGTGCAATAATTAAAGAATTTTAAAACATACAATTTATAGAAATGTGCTTACATAAATGTTTCCCCACAGAAAACGTATAATAAGCTAAAAACTTTAAGAAAACACTTTTACATTGAGGATAATTTAGTTTCTTTTCAGTTAAAAGCTTTTTATTGAGTTCATTATAATTATTAACTCCAAAATGACTTTATTTTTTGTCTGGTGCTTTCTGACTCACTGGTATGAGAAAACCCCCACATATGATATATGATTGTTCTGATGCCCAGTTATACAAGGTTTTTTGAGGTTCCTTCCATTATTAGCCCTCTAAACCTGAAAATCTTATTTTAAGGCCATTTTTGGACCATATTTGGTGTGGGAAATTACACCAATATGATAAAGAGTTAACCAATAGATGTCATCAGCAAAAATGATCAGGACTTGAAGTTGTGCATGCCACATCAAGCGACCCCAGTCATGGAATACGTAAGGTTACATTTATTTCTTTTCACAAAACTTCAAAAAAATGGGGATTGGTAGTAAAGGCATATGGAATGTTATTTTATGCCGTTTCTAGTTGCTGATCACAAATATAATATTCTCTACAATTAATTCTTTACCGGTGGTCCTGGCCCTCTAAGAGCCACTCCAGGGGAGGTCAGGTTGGGGAGCATGCACTGGTACAGCGTGTTGCTGCACCCACTACACGACAACCCCCCAGACAGACATGCAGTCCAGTCCCACCATCTTGAAATGACCGTCTATCTGCTGCAGCCAGGTGTTATGTAGGCATCCGTTTGGCCTGGTCCAGCCACTCGGGCCCTCAACAATGAGGATCCCATGAGCCGGATCACCCACTGGGAATCACGCCACATGGCCGTGGTTCCATAACTGATGCTCCCTCACAATGCAGGTACATTTGAGACTCTGTGAGCAACCACTCATTCAACACAAAATCAAACCAAAGGTACCCAAGGATTCTCCAAAGAAACACAGTACCGAAGGAGTCCAGTCTTTGTCTCTTGTTACTGGATAGTGTCCATGTCTCACAACCATGTAGCAAGACAGGAAGCACCAGGACCAGGAAGCACCACACACCCATTTCCAGTGACCTCATAACTCCCCATGCTATCCCAGTCCCTCCACTGACATCATAGGAAGAGTCACCAGAGAAATGAATGTCATTGCCGAGGTCAAAATTGACAAATTTCAAATATATGCATGTGGGGTATTGCTTCAGACTATTTCAAGGTCAGTGATTATGAATGTGATGGTATTTTTGACTTTTGGTCCTTTACTAAGAATCTAACCCTCTGTGGACCTCTATGACAGCATCAAAAATGACACAATTCTATAATAACTGAGAATATTTAGACTTTAAACATCTGAATTGCATATGTTTCAATTCAAATGTCTTGTTTATTATGTGCGTCTACCTCATGTAAAGTAAGTAAAGCATTACATTACTTATGAACTCCCTGAATTAGGGCGGCTTACACTAATTCAGACTATTTTTTAGCATTTGGTGTTTCAGAGTGTCGGATGAATAAATTGATTTTATTTTCTCCAAAATTTTATTTTAAATGTATTTTCTCTCCTGTACCATATACTGTATGCCAATACAGCTTAAAGTAAACAGGTACAAGCTCAACATTTTCTAAACCACTGAACATCACAGATCAAGTCAAACATCACATCTGTTACTGGATTCCAAGTGGAACCGACATGCATTTGGGGAATGCAGAGAGGAATAAACGTGACTGAGGATCAGTGTTACTGATCTCTTTGACAGTGTATATTTCACGGTAAGTAATATGAGAGCGCGTCACTCCAAACCTGAAATGAAGCAAAGATCCTGTTGATGCTCCACCATATTCAATTGCTTTATCTTACAGGCTTAGTTTCTCCTACCTGTGATTCTAATTGTTTCTGGAGGTCTTAGAGGTTAATCACCTTCCTCGGAGTAAAAGCATCACTCAGGTGAGGCTTCTGCTCATTACCTGATGCTATCATTCACTTATAGCAAACAGCTTTGTTACTGGCCTATATCCTGAGAATTAAGGTTTAAAAAAACATGTCACTGTTGAGTGTCTATGGCCACCATATGTTAGATGTCTTCACAGTCCCTGAAGTTGAAATGATTGTGTATCACCCTATACCATATTATAGTAGTCTTATTTGCTTTGTAAATGACTTTATCATGATTTCAGTGACACTATTAGACAGACAGACAGACAGACAGACAGACAGACAGACAGACAGACAGACAGACAGACAGATAGACAGACAGACAGATAGATAGATAGATAGATAGATAGATAGATAGATAGATAGATAGATAGATAGATAGATAGATAGATAGATAGATAGATAGATAGATAGTTCAAGTTCAAGCTAGTTCAAGCACTTTATTGTCATTGTGTAACACAACAAAATTACTTTTTGTGACAGCCCCAAGGTGATTTAAGGAAAAGTCAAATAATTCCAAATATGTCGTATACAGTGTTAAGTGATCAAGTAACCAGAGCAAATTATTATTGCTCAAAGTACAGCAGCCTAAATTGTTATTGCACCTGTTAATGAAAAGTACAATACATATTCTATATTGTATTACATTAGTATATTGCACATTACCAATAGCTTATTGCACATGTTCAATTAAAAATGATCTCAGACTGAGGAGATTCAGAGTTCAGAAAGTTTATGGCAGATGAGAAAAAGCTCTTTTTTAGTCTGTTTGTGCGCACACGGATTGACCTAAAGCGTCTTCCTGACGGGAGGAGCTCAAACAAAGAATTTCCAGGATGAGTTTTGTCCTTGAGAATGTTTTTGGCCCTTCTCACACAGCGAGTCTTATATGAGAGTTTGAGTGATGGCAATTCAGTGCCAATAATGGCCTCTGCTGTTTTTATGACCTGCTGCAGGACTTCTTTAGCAGCCTTGGTGCAGCTGTTGTACCAGGCCATCATGCAGTTAGTTAAAATACTCTCTATAGTGCATCTATAGAAATTAACCAGCAACTTCTGGGGGAGGTCAGCTCTCCTTAGCTTCCTGAGAAAATAGAGACGTTGTTGTGCTTTGCCTATTATAGCCAAGTTGTTGTCAGCCCAGGACAGGTCCTCTGAGATGGTGACTCCTAGAAACTTAAAGCACTCTCCACAGCATCTGCATTGATTGTTATCGGACTGTGATTGATATTTTTAGTGGTCCTAAAGTCCAGAATAACTTCTTTGGTCTTTTTGGTATTTAAGACCAGGTTGTCAGATTCTGAACTTCTTCCCTATATGCAGCTTCATTGTTGTCTGTTACAAGCCCAATGACAGTCGTATCATCCACAAATTTAACAATAATGTTAGATTGGTGGATGGGTTAACAGTCATGGGTGAAGAGTGCATAGAGAAGTGGACTAAGTACACATCCTTGCAGCACACCAGTGCTCAGGGTATGGGTGGAGGATGTGTGTTTGCCCATCCTGACAGACTAGGGGCGGTTGGTGAGAAAATCCAGTAACCAGTTGCATATGGATGGAGTAAGTCCTAGTGCATAGAGTTTTTTGGTCAGCTGGTTAGGTATGATGGTATTAAATGCAGAGCTGTAGTCAATGAAGAGCATCCTAACATAGGTGTTGGGCTTTTCCAGGTGCAAGAGGGCAGCATGTAGAGCCACACAGATGGCGTCCTCAGTTGATCTGTTTGACCGATAGGCAAACTGTTGTTGGTCTAGATCAGCTGGGATCTAGATGTGGGTGATTGCCAGTCGTTCAAAGCACTTTGCGATGACAGGGGTAACAGCGACTGGTCGATAGTCATTAAGACAGGTTATCCTTGGTTTTTTGGGAACAAGTACAATGGTTGTGGAGTTCAGGCACAAGGGGACTAGATAGATAGATAGATAGATAGATAGATAGATAGATAGATAGATAGATAGATAGATAGATAGATAGATAGATAGATAGATAGATAGATAGATAGATAGATAGATAGATAGATAGATAGATAGATAGATAGATAGATAGATAGATAGATAGATAGATAGATAGATAGATAGATAGATAGATAGATAGATAGATAGATATCTTGTATTTCTTGGTATATCGCCTCCAATAAATTTCCTAATGATTGATTTAACTGGATTCCAAAGGATATTCTGTGACTTGGATATTTTCTTTTATCTATCCCCTGACTTGTGCACTTCAATTTCCTTTTCACTGAGTTTATCATTTTTTTTCTTTATTGTGTAGGTTAGCCCACCATATTGAGTCATCACACATTGATACATCCAAACACGGGGCATTTATACTTCAATTAATTGAAACCACAAACAGGTGATCTCCACTGAACTCATTCTCTAACCTCTAAAGTCAATTGGCTGCACTGGTGATGATTTAAATGGGTCATATTTAATACTCACGCAATCAATTATTTTGTGTTTTATAATATTTGTGATTGTTTTAGACCATAGGGCAGGGGCCTGTTTTCACTTTGATATTAAATAGTTTTTTTTTCTGTTGATCAGTGTCAAAAAACCCAAATTAAGTCCACTAAGATACAATGTTGTATAACAATAAAATGTGCACTAAAATAGCAGTGTTCATATATCCATCATAACCACACTGCAAATAATGAAATCTGAGCAAGTGGAAAAGTGTTTCTATCATGATTTTAAATCTTATTTTCCTTATTGTTAGGATTATTGACTTACCAAAAATATTGTATTTATGATTATTTAGCTTACTTTAAGAAATCTTGTCAAGTAAATTTTGCTTTCCCCATTGTCAAATTTTTTATACTAAATAAAAGCAAAACAACTCCCATTTAAAGTTTTAGTGTCTAGTTTTTGCATAGGCATTTTTTGCAGTGCACTTTGTCCAACTAAAGGTCATTCTGGCTATTCTATCTCTATACATAAGATCTCTGACACTTCAATTAAGAGATATTGTCAAGTGTATAATACGGTGAAATTCTTATTTGAATTTCTAACCAAACCTGAACATACTGACACTCTCCTATACCATAAACAATAAGTATTTTCTAATAACATCTGGACCATACATTGAAGCCTCTAGATTCTTCCTTTCCAGACGTGACTTAATCCAAGCATAATCTAAACATACCAATGATATTGGGTTATTATTGCAATGTGGTGAATTTACACTGTCTAATAAAACAATATGTGCATTTTTGAGATGTCAGAGGAAATCAAAGCACCTTGAAAAATGTGAAAATGACAGATAAAGGTCATGCAAACAAGCAATGAACCAAAATTCCTGGAGGTGTGGGACAGCATCGCTGCACTGTCTGCTATGAAGCTCAGGTATTATAAAAATTAATTGTATTTAGTGAAGCTTTGACATAAAATAACAGAGTAACTACAGTTGAATGTCAGTTACTCTAGAGTCAGCAGAATCATCACAAGTTAAGAAACGTGATAGCTGAAATGAAACAAAATGTACAGTTGTTCACATCATTTGGTCACATCACTTTCCAAAACAAGTTGCCATTAATAAGGCCAAAGGGATGTTAGAATTGATGTTGAAATTAATGTTGATGCTAAATCTTGTGATAAGACAAATCTTATAAAACAACAGGAACTATTTTAGCATATTTATGTCAGGTAGTAGCATGGTTTGGTATGATTTTTGATCCTTAAAGGTCACCAGTGTTTATTTCCGTTATTAGGTCTGCTTCCAGCGCTGCTAGGGGTGTGGCCTCTGAGGTCAGGACCCATGTGTGGTGGACATGACAGAATTTATAAAGACGGCTATGAGTGCAAATCCTTATCCTGTCTGTTAATACAAAATCTCTAAAGTATTCAGATTGGGGTCATGATTAAGGCTGAGTTGTGGGGTCTTATAGCATTTTTCTATAGTGGATGCCATTTTGTGTTACCATTTCTGTATCCTGCATTTCTAAGGCTGTGGTCTCTGGGATCACAACCTCAAGTTCATCAGCCAAACGGGACAAAAGATCAGTGGTTGCACTAAGCTTTGTCTGATCTGCGGATAAAACCTTCAAAACTCTTATAGTAATTCTCTCTTTGTGATTGATTTCAGTGTCTTGCCTGGTTTTCCACTAATTGCCTGAATTTTAACTTGGTTGCTTCGTTTTTATTTTATTTACTTTGTTTTGCCTTTTGCATTCATCTCCCGGTTCACCTCAAAAAATGTGTTATTTGATTCATGCTGAGTTAGGACAACCACAATTATTGTCTCTTGTATTAGGTTTTAGTTACATTTCACTTTATATATCTTTACTTTGTTTTTTGTTTTTTTTTAAGCACATCTCCCAGTTTTTGCTCAAAACTGCCAGTTGGCTGACAGACGAGACAGAATGCCCAGTTGGAGCTGGGTGGCCTTTTGGCCTTGGAACCCCTGCAGATTTTGTTTTCTCCAGCATCTCGCCACATAGTGTTTTTTTTTTTTTTTATACTCTCTTCCCTGGCCATCTGGCCATAGCATCAGACTTAGGATTATAATCATGAGGTGCTTAAAACAAATTGTGGAGCATGGCCCGGACACAGACAGGCAGACACCGCTAGTTCACCCAACACACGTTTATTATACATTCTTATTTATAATTAGTGCACACACAACTCCAGTACTTCCCCAAAGTCAAGGCCTTCCTTCACACTGCCTTCCTCAGGTCCACCTCCACTCCTCTCCTCCAAGACTCCATCTTTCTCCACTCCCGACTCCAGCCATCAAATTAAGGGAGGCGGCCCCTTTTATATCCAACCGGATTTGCTCCAGGTGCTTCCCAATGAGTGACTGCCGGCACTCCCTGGTGTGGCAGAAGTGTCGGCTGTGCACCCAGAAGCACTCCGGGTGTCCCTGGTCTTCTTCCTCCCAGCACTTCCGGGTGTGGTGGAAGTGTTGAGGGCCAGGGCTCCTTAGGCATCTGGGCACCTCCTGGCAGTGACCACGGGCCCCTACAGGGTTGAGCTTCCAAGCTCTGCTCCCGTGGTCCCCATACCATCCAGGGCGGCTGCCCTCTCGTGGTCCGGAAGAGGCGTAGTCCCTCTTCCGGTCCTTCCAGGCGTCCCGGCTGGGTACCACCCCCAGCCACAAAATCTATATATAAGGACTCTACTTTGGTTACTGTATTACTTGTATATCTGTATTCTTTAATTACGTATTGATGTTTTCTTATTTGCTATTTTTGGTGTGTCATTTGTTTATCCATATACTTTATTTATTTTTTCTTTAACATCTTGTAAAGCACTTTGGGCTATATACCTTGTATGAAAATGTGCTATAAAAATACATGTTGATGTTGTTAGGTTATGAAGGTTGTGTAGAATACAACACAAAGGGTGACATTCTAAAGATATAAAACACCTATGCGAGGTCTCATTTGGATTACTGTGAGTACATTTAATCTCAATATTATTTAAAAGATATATCTGTACAAGAGAGAGAACTATTACACAGAATCCCGGCCTGGGGGATATGACCTATGAATAGAAACTGAAGGAGAAGTGTTTCAGTGTAACAAGCAAAAATGAAGGTTGCCATAATTAAAGTGTTTAACATTAGTAAGATAGATGCCAGCCTTTACTTTAATATGAGTCCCAGAGCTAAAATGCAGAGGCACAGGTAAAAGCTGATTAAAGGTCAATTTTGCACTAGCACTCACACAGAGATTCAGAGATTCATGGAACAATATTTATTTATATATTTTCATACAAATGATGTAGCTCAAAAGTGCTTTACAGTATGAAGGAAGAGAAAAAAGACAAAATATAAAAATAAAATTAGGCAGTACTAATTAACATAGAATAAAATTAAGGTCTGATGGCCAGGGAGAACAAAAAATCAAAAAAAAAAACTCCAGACGGCTGGAGAAAAAAAAACAAAATCTGCAGGGGTTCCAAGGCCATGAGACCACCCAGCCCCCTCTAGGCATTCTACCTAACATAAATGATCTCAATCAGTCCTCGTGGTTTTCAGGCTTCACATGGAAGAATTTGATTATGATGGTCATGTGGACCTCTGGCCATCAGTCCGTCAATGTAAGGACATCACGGTGCTTTGATCAGGTGGTGGTGGTGCAGATCGCCACCACAGAAAAACGGAAAAAGAACAGAAGAGAGAGTAAGGGTTAGTATGGATTACAGAGCCACCTTGAATGATAATTGAATTAAATGCATATATAGAATATCAGAGTTACACTAAAATGAAGCTATGAGAAAGTCATGTTAAAATAATGAGTTTTTAGAAGTTTTTTAAAGTCCTCCACCGTATTAGCCTGGTGAATTCCTATTGATAAGCTATTCCAGGTGCATAACAGCAGAAGGCCACCTCACCACTTCTTTTAAGTTTAGCTCTTGAAATTCTAAGTAGACACTCATCTGAAGATCTAAGGTTATGATCTGGAGTGTAAGGTGAAAGACATTCCGAAATATAAAATGGATGAGATTATTAAGGCTTTGTAAATCATAAGCAGCATTTTAAAGTCAATTCTAAATGGCGCAGGTAACCAATGTAGTGACATCAGAACTGGAGAGATTTTCTTTTCATGGTTAAGATTCTAGCAGCTGCATTCTGCACTCGTTGCAATCGATTGATGCCTTTTTGGGTGGTCCTGAGAGGAGTGCATTACAGAAATCTAGCCGACTAAAAACAAAAGTGTGAACTAATTTTTCAGCATCTTGCAATATTATAAGAGGTCCAACTTTTGTTATATTTCTTAAGTGAAAAAATGCTGTTCTAGTAATCTGATTAATATGTGATTTAAAATTTAGGTCAACTTGACAATATTTTTGTAATTTTTAAGTGAAAAATGGATTGACAAACTGTGTTGGCTAAATAGTCTGCTTTCTTTGAATGTTTGCTCATGTACTTATGAGAAACTTTGTAGTTGTTTTATTTGGGATGTTATTTGTAAAAACATGTACCCTGGAATGCATTCTTAGCAGAGTTATGCATGTCAGATTTAAGAGAATCCTGCCTGAAAGAAAGTGTGTGTTTTTCAGGATTCTAACCTTTTTTCACCTGTTCCATGCAAGTTTAACGTCTCCCGACATTCCCACTTATTTATGTTAAATGAACTGACATTGCATGGTTTTTATATGACATGTAAACACCAGTGATATATTTCCAGGGTTTTAGCAGAGATATCCGTTCTGAGTCACGGCTTTCGCAATTCTTTGGGGAAGCAAGAATTTGCTGGGTGATCTATAATCATGACAGAACAGACAATTCTCTGGCTAACGACCAGAGGTAGCAGGGAGTCATGCCACTCAAAAAGTGAACACTGGCAACAGTGGCAAGCCTCAACAGAATCTGTGGAATGCTCAGGCAGTGACTGTTAGTTAATTATCACGTTAAAAGACGTTTTTTAAATACAGTGCATTGATACACTAGCACTGCCTTTGTTACTGCCAAGAGTGAAATGTATCACTGGACGTTACCTTTGCTCATCAAGTGGGGAACTGACAAGCTAAACAATACACACATTTACAAATTTGTTGTTATTCTTTTAAAACATGATTACTTTGTTAAATGAAACGTTATCTATTGCTTAGCACAATAATTACTATTCAAGAGTCTTTAAATTCTACATCTAAACTCTTTAATTTCTGTTATCAGAGCCTGACTACAAGAATTTATAACCTGTTTTCAGATAATAATATTGCTTCTAAAGTCCATACAATTCTTAAAACATTGTATATTGCACTGCCCTCATTCATCCATTTTTGAAGCAGCTTAAACTATCATAAGGTTATGGGAAGACAGAACAGCATCTGGTCCATGGCAAGAACCTAACATAATGGCATGCTAGTTCACTTAAGTATACAAAGTGGAGTCCATCCAGCTATATGAAACTGGACCTTCAGAGCAAACAGGGAGACCAAGCAAATTAATACATGGATTAATGCAGCACTGGGTTCCAGAGAGCTGGATCACATATCTAGTAGCAGTGTTGTGTATGAACTAGTTCAAAAGAGTGCATTCATTGAACAAGGTCATTTTTCTAAGAACGGTGAACTTAACGTAACTTATTTGCAAGTGAAGAACTTGAAGGTGAGCTAGTTCAGTTTTATGTGACATTCTGGATCTGGTTTAGGTCCAGATTAAACGTTTTGCCTTACCCTGTAATGTAGCAGTGGAGCCGAATCCGAATATGGTATTTGGATAAGCACAAATAGTGGATTTTTATGAATATTTATTTCATACAAATTTTTTGACATTTATTTGTATTCAGAAAAAATAACGTAAAATCAAATAGGCACTGTCTGTGTCTGCCTGCTTGTGCTTAAGCTGCACACCCACTGACACGAGCACACGATGAAGCTCCATTTTTGCTTTTAGGAAAATGCTGTTCTTCGCAAGGCCACTTTATACTTTTCCCCGTTGGACATGCAATATGTGACGAGAATTATGACTGGCAGCATAATAGTTTACTTCACCTACACGCTGGTTCCACAGTCACCATTTGTGTCACATGGTTGGAAATAGAACGGTAATTTATATGTATACTTGCATCTATTTAATTTCTTTTTTGACCGGGAGGATATTAGCATACATGGTTATACGTATTTGTTGCTGGGTATAACTCAATAAAGTGTATTTAAATAAAAAAAGTTTTCATAATTATTGTATTTTATTCAAGAACACTGTATTAGCCTAATTTAAGGCTTGCAAAATTGAAAAAAGTAAACTCATGGGTCATTTATTCTCACTTCTTAAAAAATACAACATGAACTGAACATGAACTAGTTCAAAATTAAAATGGTGAACTATGAACATGAACTTATTCATTTTAATCTGTGTGAACTGAACTTTGAGCTAGTTTTTGTGAGGTGTGAATTTGCACAGCACTGTCTAGTAGCATCCAGCACAAGGCACCAAACAACTCTAGATTGGAGGGCTTACTCACTCCAGTTAAGTAACATCAATCAATCCAACCTGCATGACTTTGGGGTTTCTGAATAAAATCATATTACCTTCCAGGAAAATCGATATGAACATAGGGAGAATGTGCAAACTCCACACTTTTGTGAAATGGATTCTTAAAAATGGCAAAGGTGTGATGCCTCCATAAGACCTCCAAAAGCAGGCCAGGACCTTCAGTAGCCAGCAGAGAGATACCTCCCAATACAGCTAGTCCCACAACCACTATCTGCAAGCTTCGGCTTACACAGGCCCAAAAAAGGGAACTGGCTTTAAAAGTTCAAAATCCAAAACTATATCAGAATGATCTACAAAGAGAAGGCGATGAAACCACTGACTTGTAGGTAAAAAGGGAAATAAACAATCTTTATAAATCAAGAAAAGAGCAAAATTAGCAGAAAGGCACAAAAATGGCAAAACAGGATATGCCTAAAAAGACAAACATGTCCCAAACACAAATCCAGAAGCCAATCTATGAAACAAAGCAAGCAAGAATCCAAACAAACTAGAATCATTAAGAAATACAATACCCACAGTAAACTCCATTAAACTCAATTTACTACTGCTGGGTCTCACTTCTGCACTCAGAAGATAAAACCAGAAGGAGGACCCAACAGCAGTCGTGGCCCTGCCTCCTGGGGCTCCATCCAAAAAAGTACAGAGAATGGCAGCATAATTAAAGGAAATTTACATGAATAAGTGGTACACAAAACATGTGGAAACATGAAAAATAGTAACTAAAAACTAGCAAAAACAGCAGGACAACAAATACGTAAAAGCTAGTTTACGTGAAAGAGCCAGTTTTCAGATTATGATCTTATCTGAAAAAATTTGGAGCTGACCTAACCTGAACCCCATCATTCCACTCCATCCCAATAAATGCTGTAACAAAACCAGCAGAGACAAGATGAAGGGTTGGGAACCCCCAACTTAACTATGTTTAATGTCTGAAATCAAAGTGATGCAAAAACATCCATGTGTAGGTTTTCCTAGAGACATAAAAGAGCCCTTCTGATGTTTGAGCCAACTTCTGGTCCTTTACCTCCTTATATATCTGCTGAGACAGAAAGGGCGGGACTTCCAAGTGCAAGGAGGAAGTGATGTCAGAGGTCTTCTGGAAGTTTGTCTTCCAATCAATGTACAGAAGGAGTCAACAAACTGTGTCACCCTACTCTTTACCTCTGTAAAGTCCTCTCAACACATAAATTCATACGTACATACTTACAGTGCTTACTTTGGATCAGAGCAATTCTATGAGCAGCCCACAGAGTCACATACGGTTAGTTAATATTCTGACGTTTGCAGAGTCTAATAAAAAAAGTTTCCGGGTGCCTATAAGAGTAGTGGCTCTGAGGCTAAGAATATGTGCTGGCATCCGGATGGTTGCTGGTTTGAATCACCATTACTGCTGTAGGGAATCCTACTCTGCTGGGCCCTTGAGCAAGGCCCTTAACCTGCAATTGCTCTAGGGGTGCTGCACAATTGGCTGACCCTGCACTCTGACCCCAAGGGGTTTGCAAAAACTGACAAATTCCTAATACAATAAATTGTATAAGGTGAAATAAAGAACACAAAAATAAGAAAAGATAGTTACAAAGTTTTACAACTAGTAGGAGTGCACCAGAAGGGTAAATCCTCAAACCAGTAAAGATTATATGCGCATGCTGCAGATCCTTCTCTTTCTCTTTCTTCATTCAAAAACTGTGAACCGGGAAGTGTACAAGAGATTTGTAACCTCAGTATGTTGCCATACACTATTAAAAGGAACCCCCCATACCTTCCACAAGTGTTTGATGACCCAAAATGTTTGAGCGGGTGACACATCGCAAAGCAGACACAATAATGAACTTGCATGTAGACATGTAAAAGGATGCACTGACTGCCCGCAATATACTAACATGTCTGTCTCACTACAGAATACATTTAATAAATGCAAATATTTTCTTTTCTATTTGAACATTCATTTTCAATATTACAAAGCTGTAAAATTGCAAATGAAAAAAAAACACATATCGAAGAGCCCACAAATCAATTGAAAACAATAAATGCAGACAAAAGGTGTGCAAACAAAATGATTAGCATTCAGACAAATAAAGAAAAACAGCTTTACAAATGGATATCACAAGGTTACTAAATCATAATGAAATTACAGAGTCTTTTGTAACAGAGGAAATGAGAAAGCAGCAGGATTAAAGTGGCCTTAACATGTTTCAGGTATGCTTTACTCAAACTTGAGTTACTATTGTGAATGATATTTTTGTTTAATTCTGAGTGTATTTTACAGGAGCAGTGAGATCTCCCATTCATTAATGTTCTGAATCCATCTGTTCCTTTTAGGTTGGTATGCAGCTGGAGACAATGCAGCTGCAATGAGAGAAAAACCAAAAAACAGCCCATTCATTACAAGATAACTCTTGTACACCCACAACCTGTTACCTTGGGCCAGTTTCCAGAAATCAATCGGATCTAAGACATGAAAAAAAAAAAAAAAAAGCAGGGCCGTACAGCAGGATGTTGATAATCTTAGAGCTACTTTTAAATTCCAGCTATGGTGTTTTTGCATTCAGATTGTATATTCTCATCATGTTGACATGGATTCTGCAACATAATCCTAAGATATTTTATCAGAACAGCATATGTGGCCTCTTCTGCCACCCAAACCTGGCACAGACAGACGCAGGACACAAGTTCAGCATGCACGTTTTATTTTTTTTATTTTTCTACGTGGGAAACGTTTTTTCCCATTTCCCACCTGCACAGCACAGTTAAAGCACACAGCATTACACTACACAAAGCACAGTTCTTGTCTTTCTTTTCCTTTCTCTTAACTCTCTCTTCACCTCCACTCTTCCTCCTCCAACAAACTTTGTCCACCTCCTCCCAACCCTGGCTCACGGAGTAGTGGCAGCTGGCTCCTGTTATAGGGCACCCAGAAGTGTTCCAGGTGCTCAATGACCTTCTTCGGGCAGCACTTCTGGATACGGCGCAAGTGCTGCCACACATGGCTTAGTTGTGGCTGCAACGTCCCCTGGTGGCGCCCATGGAACCCAGCAGGGCTGTTTCAAAATCCAACTCCCCAGGAGCCCCATGGGAGTCCAAGGCACTGCTGCAACCCAGGGGGGACTGCACTCTAGCGTTCTGGGGTGAGGTAATATACTGAATATTCTCCTTCTGCTATATAGGCATCCCAGCCGTACGCCACACATATTAAATTTCTGTTTCTTCCTCATTTACAGTATATTTCCAGTTATATTTGGTGTTATTGCAACTGCTACACACAAAGTTTGCTCTTTGATTCACTTCCATTATTTCCTTTGTAATTTAGCTTCTGTTAATTAGATATTCTGTTTTGTAACAAAATAGTTATCAGCCTGCTGCTTCTGACTTGTACCTATTTGTATTGCTTATTTTGTCCTCAATTCAGCCCTACATTTTTGGGAATTCATAGAAAGACATCATAGTCCAGGAGCTCAATAATACACCTCAAATTGTTCTATAAGTGCTAAAATGTACTCTGTTTCTCATTTCTCACTGCCAAGTTGCCAAATGCCTGGTACATTTTTTTCTGATCCTCTCCTGATCTACTGATCAAAGACACAACTCTTCCCAAAGTGCTATGTCTCCAGCTGCTGAGGACTGCCCCACATCCCTCCTCTGGATATCTACACCTTGTTCAGAAGTACGAGTCCAGTAACTAACTTCACTTTTCCTGTATTATCCAACCATTGTGTTCTATTCTGAATTTCATTTTCTTCACTGCTAAATACTTCAATTGGAGAAAAATGCAAAAAGAAAAAGGCAAAGCAAAATCAAGTTAACCCACAGGGAACAAACCCTAAAAAATGTGATACTCAAGAATGAAAAATAGAAACAAGAAAAATCCAGAAAATCAATACTCACAGGTAATAGCACTCTCCATACTCAATGAACAAACTGAAGGAACAACTGTCCAGCCTGACAAATAAAGCCTGCGGGTGGTCTTTCAGCAGTGCCTTTATGAAACCCACCCAGAAAACACATTAAATTAGAGAACACTTAAAGTCACAGCACATAAATACCAAATAATAAACAAATATAACAGAAAATACATACAGTATGCACATTAAAAAAGAAAATATACATAGGGCCTGGCTATTACATAACAATGATGCTTAATTGCCTTAATTGATGAAATGGTTTCTTGTTGTGTTGAATGGCCCACTTTAATTAGAAACATGAAATAAGAATTAAAAGATAGCATAAACAGTTTATAACAACCAATAAGTAAAATACAAAACAACAACCCACTTTAATTAGAAACATGAAATAAGAATTAAAAGATAGCATAAACAGTTTATAACAACCAATAAGTAAAATACAAAACAACAACCCCTGTCCCATCAATGCCCTGTTACATCCACCTTACCAAAGTAAGTGAACACTTTAAGAGGCTGAATTGGAAGGAGGCAGAACAGATCTTAGTAAAATAAAAAGATTCATGTAACAGGTTTGGCCAAAAAAAATAAAAATAAAATAAACCCAGCCAACTCTTCTTCTAATCATTGCCATGGTATCGTACTCAGGTGATCCACAGTTGATAAACAGTTTATGATGTTGGCATTTGAAGCCCCACTGATTTTCATTACAGAGCCACGAGGAACATTAAACTGTACAAAATAATTTTCAGGAGTCAATCGAGAGACAGTGAGCTGAACTCTCTCCAATAACATGCAAATTCCAATTCATGGTTGAGAGAGGTGAGAGAGACAGGAGAGAGGTCTGAAGAAAGAAAATGTAGGGGGAAAGAGAGAGTTACCAGTGGCCAAATTTGAGGAAAGGATATCAGACACCAAAGAGCAGCAGAAAGAGAGAAGGACGTTCTAGTAATGTTGGAGAAGCAAAACTGACATAGGGGATCAGCTGAGAATCCCACAACAAATCACATGGGGGAGAGTAATAAATAATTGATGGACAATTTGAAATTGAATTTGATGGCTGCTACAATTTTTTGATAATGAGATATTATTTAGAAAAATAGTATTCTGAGTCAGGGAGATATTAGTTGGAGGAAATTCCTAAAGACTGGAGGTTAGTAATTATTATCCTATTGCATAAAAAGGGTGATCAGGCTGATCCAAGTAAGTAATTTTAACTTGCATTAATATAATGAAAGCAATTATTAAGGAAAACACCGAGTGTCACCTCTCTAGAACAGTTGTGTTAGCAAATACTCAACATGGTTTCAGACGAGCTAGCTTGTTTTTTGCTAATATGCTGAAATTCTATGAAGAAGCAGCAAAAGCATATGATAAGGGAGAACATTACAGCATTTTCGAACATTAGACAATTATCATGAGAAACGGCCATCCAGCCCAACAAGTTCATCATCCTACTGGCATAGATTGTCCAAAATAACATCAAGTTGAGATCTGAGTCCCTAAAATCCTTCTTTCCATCACACTATTTGGTACTTTGTTCCATGTGTCTATGATACTGTATGTTGTATGAAGAAACACTTTCTAACATTTGTAGAAAATATGCCTTTAACAAGTTTCCAACCACACCCCCATGTTCTTATCTACTGTACTAATTTCTTTCATAATTTTAAACACTTCAGTCGTGTCAGCTCTTCAGTCTCTCCTCATTGATTGATTAGATGGGGATACAAATCTGTCACACAATAGACTTCCATGCCATTAAAAAGGAAAATGCATTATTGTTTAATTTCAATGGCTATTACTTATATTATCTATCTTCTCTGGGCTTTCTCAAGTGCTGCTATGTCTTTCTTAAAATATGGAGACCCTAGCTGATTACAGTACTCCAGCTAAGGCCTCATTAGTGCATTATTTAGAAGATAATGTCCGTTGTCTTGTACTCTACACATCATGATATATAACCTAACATCTTATTAGCCTTCTTGATTGTTTCTGTACACTGTCTAGATGAAGACAGTGATGAGTCCACTATAATTCCTAGGTCATTCTCATACGGTGTACTTTCAAGTTTCAGACTTCCCATCTAACATTTTTACTTCCTACATGTAATATTTTACATTTACTATGCTTACATTAAATGTAATCCACCACAAATCTGCCCAAGCCTACATGCTGTCCAAATAACAATTTACCTGAATTTGCATTTTCTGCTTTTCCACCAAGTTTGGTGACATTTGCATACTTAAGCAGTACGTTGATTATATTCTTTTCCTACTATTGAATGTACATGAAAAAAGAGCAGTGGCCCCAGCACTGATCCCAGAAAGACACCAATTTCAACATCACCTAATCCTGAATCAGTTCCATTTACCATATCTCTTTGTTTCCTGTGTTTTAGCCAATTTTGTACCCTCCTTGAAACTGCAGTCCAAATTCCTGATTCTTTTATTTTGATCACCAACCTTTCTTGAGCAGAAATGCAATTTTTCTAATGTCTCTAAGGTTTGTAATATTTTTTAGTGTCACACTGCCTAATCAAGATTATGGGGACAGGTTTTCAAGATGCTTCACACATTTCAGTAGTTAGAGTGGACAGTTTTTATGGGGAGAAATGAGGTTAGAGAAGACAGAGAGTCACTTAAGAGGAGAAAATGATGAACCTTATAGTCTCGACCAATGTTTTTAGATGAATATAGAAAAGAAAGAAGAAGAGGGAAAGTTGAACCTGGATCTCAAAGATTAGAACATCTGGAGACCAAAATCATTAAAAATATCATCCAAGGTGAAGAGGCCCAGGTGTGCTGTTAAGTTGGGTAAAGTATGGCCAATGACCCCAGATGTGTAGTGTGAGGCAGAGCCAATGGCACATATATGAAGACTCATGATGAATTAGCCGAGAACATTGGAGCAGCACTGCAGAGTAGCCAAAGGTAGACAGAAGATTTTACAACAAAGGGACCAGCAGTGCTTTTAAGGGCTCTCAACCACCAACATTGCCCTGCCTCTTATTAGAGTAATTAGAGTACTGTTAAAAATAATGCATTTAATGTAGTCTATTAATAAAGTGTTGGACTGGAAAAAGCTGTAGGCCCATAAAGCAGTTGACCAAACTGAAGCGAGATTGCAACATAGTTCACTTGTTGAGTGGGTAGCTGAATTGTGGGTGAGGCTTGATACGAGACCATTGCTTTGCTGTGATGCCCATGGTAAGGAGGATCACCACTTGTTTTGGAAGAAGTACATGCCACAGTAGAAGAGGCATGTATAGGCAGAACTGCGGGGATATGGCAGCAGGGTGCATGGACATGTGCAGAGCAAATCCACGGTGAATATGATTCCTGGTCCAGTTGGTCAATGGCATCCTGCCCAGCCCAACCAACCTCTACTGCTGGGACATGGAAGAAATTCCAGGATTTTCATTATGCCAGAAAAGAGGATCTCCGGAGCACATTCTGTTGCCCCAAGGCCCTGGAAGAAGGGCCTTACCACTGTGGCCACAACCAGGTGCTCAACGAAATTGCAGATGTCACATTCAGACAGGAATTTCAAGAAGTAAACCCATTGTGGCGGACGGCTGGGGGACATTCCAAGCCAGAATGCCTGGAAGGATAGGGAGAGGGACTATACCTCACCTGGGCCATGACAGGCCAGCTGCCCTGGTTTGTATGGGGGCCACGGGAATGGAGCATAGAAGCTCAACCCTATTGGGGCTCATGGTCACGACAGGGGGGACAGAGAATTGTGGAGCCCTGGACGTCAGCACTTCTGCCACACCTGGAAGTGCTGACAGAAGGAATTCCAGGGACACTTGGAGTGCTTCCGGGTGCTCATGCGGCACTTCCTCCACACCAGGATGTGCTGCCGGAAGATCGTCAAGGAGCACCTGGAACACATCAGGGTGATTATAAAAGTGGCCACCCTTCTCCAGTCGAGAGCCAGAGTCAGGAGGAGGAAGACGAAGCTTGCGAGGAGAGGAGGAAAGGCGGCAGGAATAAGAAGACTGAAGGAAAGAAGGGACTGAGTGTGGGCTGAGTAAAACATTGTGTCAGGTGGCGCTAAAGGAAACTGTAATAAACGTGTGTGTTTTGGACATTCAGTGTCTGTCTGTCTGTGTCTGGGGGCTGACTTACCACACCATCCATCCAACCAACTATGTCATCATGTTTCTGAAGAGAGAGAAGAAGCTACAACCACAACAAAGAAAACCAGGTGGGATACTCACTAGAGCTCAAGACAGCTAGGCAGCTTTTGGTCAACCTGGTGGTGGACAGCTCAGGTTTCCAGTTGCCGTCACAGTAACCACACTCAGGCCAGAAATTTTCCTGATGTCCGCAACAACAAAACAAGTGGTCATGCTGGAACTGACTGTCCCCTGAAAGGACCACAAACAGAAGGCAAATGAAAGGAGGAGAGCAAAGTATGATGATTTGGTCAGTGAATGCAGAAGAAATGGTTGGTATGGTCAATGTAAACCAATCAAAGTGGGTGGCAGAGGTTTTACTGCTCAGTCTTTATACTGGACTTTTAAGGACCTGGGCATTACAGTTCAGCACATGAAGAAAGCCATTAAGAGCATCACTGAGGGCTTCAGAAAAGGGATCCAGATGACTTTGGATCAAAAGGGGAAATCTATGATCCGCAAAGCTTCTTGGACACAAGCTAGGAATTGATCACCCCTGGTAAGGTCACCTGGTTCAGGATGTATAATGGTTAAAGACCCAAAACACCCAGGTTCCTTTACTGAGGATGTATTTGAGATGCACCAAGAGATGTAGGCTAGTATATGAATGTTTTAACTGACTCTTTAACGAAGTAAATAAAAAAATGTAAAATGCTCCACCTTTCTAATCGGTTAACTGACTCCCAACACTTTCCATGTATATATTTTCTAGCCTGTTTCATTGTTGTATTCTGTCACCACCCCTTCAGATTAAAGCTGCCTTTAGGTATTGCATGAGAGCTGAAGTCTTGTGTTTGGAGTAAGCAACTTTAGAAAGACCCATCATGAGGGTTTCATCAGAACTTAGTGGGGAAAAGTGAAAGTAGCCCAAGAATGGGAAAAATTGACTCAAATTAGCAACTACAAAAAAACTAAGATCTGGGTGTTTGTCAAGAAGGAATGGGTGGGAGTTTAGGCACACAAGAATGCAAAAACTGAAGCAGTAGCTAAGATAACTCACCTTATATATAAACGTCTACGAGTGGAAGTGTGTGTGTCTGTCTGGCCCGGAAGCGAGAGGTTGAGTCAGGGTAAGGGCTCCACCTCCAAGGAAACAGAAAAATCGCTTAGCCACTAATAACACAAGCAGGGCAAGCAAAATGAAACCTCAGAAGAAAGAAAGTTGCTTAGCCGCTAACATTGCCAAAATGGTATCCCTTTTACTTTTTCTCCCACTGCTAATACACAAGTGAGACGAGCACGTCGGCAAAATTAAACCTAGGAGAGAGATGCCCAGAGCAGTTCCTTTCAATTACCTGACATCTCTACATTTCATTTTTTCTGACGATTTCAATAGTTTCTAGGACCCTGGGCTTTTTACAGCATGGGCTTACACAGCTAGTAGTGAATAAAGACAATCAAAAAGTACAAACATTGCACGTATTCTACCACCTTGAACAAACACTTTACAACCATGCAAGTGCAAAATTCAGATGCTACCACAAAGGCTGCTTCTTGGCCTTAGAAAAATATGGAGTTACTGTGTCCGTTAAAATTTATTTGCCTCTAACATCCCCTAAAATGTTCAGTCGTATGGTAGGACTAAATCATGTTTTAATCCAACCAGGAGGATTACTAAGGTGATATAGTTCTACTCAGTAATCATGGTACCACTGAGTGACCATGTGTTGCATGTTGATTAACACATGCAAGTATGAATTTCACTCTACTCTGTACACGTGACAATAATAATCCATTAAACCTATAAGCTAGTCCCAAGTGACCTACAAGTAGCTGCTTTGAAGGACAGGTGTCAAATGTGGTGAATACTATCCGATTATAAAACCAGCACTCTAAGATAATGAGCTCTTTCTTTCATTGTAAATGATTTAGCACAAGTAGGCCCCAGTGTTAATGGTCACCCTCATGAATGTTGTAAGCAAAATAAAAATGGCACCCCTGAAAAGATACCACACTATTTATAATTATTGATGCAAAGAAACTCAAAAGAAGCATTATACTGTACAAGATGTAGAAGGTACTTCTGAAAGATAAGTCTCACAAGTATGCCTCCTTGGAACAGATCTACATCAAAACATAAATTCAAGCCAAGTTCATTAGGGAAAGATATATTGAGCAGAGCACACAATGGTACTAGTGAAGGATTTGTGGTTGTGACTTATAGCACCGGCTCTAGGCGTGGACAAACAGACATTTTAGTTTCTTTATAAGATGAATTACTTTATTCAAAATATATATAAATCTTCCCCTTCCCAAATAGGTAATTCATGGTAAAAGTGTCTGGCAGCCAGCTAATGCCAACAGAGTACTCGTCGAAAGTATTAGAATTGCATAAAATCCACATGGCATGCAACCCAAATGCCAATCTGCAAAGCACAGCTGCATATTAAGTGATCATTACGTCCATATCGAGCCAAGTTGATGGATATACATTTTATCATGAATGATACTTCCAGCTAACACAAATCTGTTAAGTGGAGTACAAATGCATGTTGATATTGGCAGGATTTCAAGGCTGATGAACTAAAACATCGTTCATAAAAGAGATATCTTTATGTGTTACATACCATACTTATGAGCTAGTGCAGAGAGCAAGATGTTTGTGTCTCATTCTTTTATGTAGATAAACACAATGAAAATTTCAACTTAGTGTTAATATTGGTTTTACTACTCAGTGTGCATATACATGTTTTAAATTCACTGTCTACTAAAGAGTTTGTACCCTTTGTACTGCGTTCACACTCATCGTTTTCTTTATACTTTTTATTGGGGAGCATTTTTTACCGGTATGAAGTACTGCTTAGAAAATCCTGACACGTACCAAAATTCATAAATTTGTTCAACCCCTCAATTGGCCTGACTACATTGCCTTCCAGATTGGTTTCAGAATTTGATTACAGTAAAACTACACTATTATTGAAAAAGGTGGCTGCGCACTTTTTATGTTTCAGATGTCTTCTTCAAGCATTTATTTTAACTACTTTAAAATATTCTGAACGCTAGGTGGAACTGTTGCCCCTTACTGACAGACTCGCAGAACACAGGTTAAAAGCACCAAGAACATTTTTAATTTCTTTTTCTTCTTGAACAGTGCCCTCCAAGCACCACAGCCACAATAACACAAGTAAATACAATAATAATAATCACAATTTCTCTCTCTCTCTCTCTCTCTCTCTCTCTCTCTCTCTCTCTCTCTCTCTCTCTCTCTCTCTCTCTCTCTCTATTTCTCCTCCTCACTTCCCAGCAAGCTTTGTCCACCTTCACCTGACTCTGGCTCATCTGCTGGGTGTTCCACAGTCCTTTATATAGTTCTTGATCTGGAAGTGCTTCTGCTCTTCCTTCCACGTGACATGCCACACTTCCGGGTCAGATTCAAGTTCTTTAGTCAGCCTGGAATACTTTGGGGCTTCCGTCCTTGTGACGTCCTAGTACTTCTGGGCTGTAAGGGAAGCAGGACTCCCCAGATTCTCTCGCAGCATCCCCTTGTGACACCCACAATCCACAGCATGGCTGTGGTATTAAACTACATGTCCCATGGTGTCCTGTGGGAATCTAGGGCACCACTACACTGAAAGGAAGCTGCCATCTAACGTCTTGGGGGAGGCAGTGTTCTAAAAAAGGTGGCTTCCCTCATCCTTCCATTTCAGGGATATCCCGGCCGTCTCTTACAACATATTCACATAATGTAAATCATTCTGATAACTAAGGGTACAATTACTGTATAGCCAAAGTCTCTGGGGTAGTTGTTCATTCCTTGAGAGGCTCAGGCCTTGGAGAAGATTCTTATCATTATAAGAGAAGACAAAAGAAATGTATGGTGGGCAGAGGCACCACAGTGTGAACCCCATTTAATAGCAGGTGAAGTACAAAAAGTAAACAGAAACACACAATGAGTAGTGCCAGCTCACTGGTCTGTTGAAAACGTCTGCAGATGCCAGTCCATTATGACTACCTACTTCTTCTGGAGCGTTGGTTTAAGCAGGTCTTGGGTGGAAAATGTGGAATTTCCCAAGGATGAGTGTATGTGATGGCAGTAGTCCTCCAGCCTGTGGCTGTCAAGTCTAACAACACAAGAGGGAAAAATGTGAGTGAACCCATCATTCGGGTGGAATTACAGGTAACACAAAAGCCCTGAAGATGCTCCCTATGCATAAGTGGGTAACATCATTTTCATGGAATGAAACCAGTTATTTGAGAATAAGAAGCACTTCATAAAAATTGCATAAGAGATCACCATGGTTGGATATGCAAAAATGACTCAACTAATTGCCAAATTGTAAGTCTTTGTGAGACTGGGTTGTCAGCTCAGAATATCTTAGCACATTTTAACCATAAGGAAATTACAGTGAACTCTGGTACAGGTTCACATCCATTGAGAAGAAATGGTTACAGACACTGCAATAGGTCATTACAGAGCCAATATCTGCAGCAGCTTCCACACAGGTAATGCTTGGTGTGACACTTGAAAGAGGCGAGACTTTATAGATAGATAGATAGATAGATAGATAGATAGATAGATAGATAGATAGATAGATAGATAGATAGATAGATAGATAGATAGATAGATAGATAGATAGATAGATAGATAGATAGATAGATAGATAGATAGATAGATAGATAGATAGATAGATAGATAGATAGATACTTTATTAATCCCAATGGGAAATTCACATTCTCCAGCAGCAGCATACTGATACAAAAAACAATATTAAATTAAAGATTGATAACAATGCAGGTAAAAACAGACAATAACTTTTTATAATGTTAACGTTTACCCCCCCGGGTGGAATTGAAGAGTCGCATAGTTTGGGGGAGGAACGATCTTCTCAGTCTGTCAGTGGAGCAGGACATTGACAGCAGTCTGTCACTGAAGCTGCTCTTCTGTCTGGAGATGACACTGTTTAGTGGATGCAGTGGATTCTCCATGATTGACAGGAGCCTGCTCAGTTCCCGTCGCTCTGCCACAGATGTTAAGCTGTCCAGCTCCATGCCAACAATAGAGCCTGCCTTCCTCACCAGTTTGTCCAATGTTTACCACTTATGCTTGTCTTTGCTGACTGTGTCTAAGCAGGGGTAAAGCAGAGGCTGCTTAGGCCACTGTTGACTGGCTTTAGTTAATATTCCGCAAAGAGCTTAGCAACTGCCTTGTAGCTGACAATGACCGTACTCACTGATGGATATGTGGTGTGCAATATTAAAATGTGTGTGACATTCTGGAATGAAGCATTACCAGAGAAGTGGTTGTCATTGGTTGGGCTGTCATAGATTTTATAACATGACACAGCCTGCAAGACTCATGGACATAGCAGTAATCTACAATACGTTGATGAGTATGTCTAAGGTCAGGTCAGGTCAGGTTGGGAAGCATGCACTGGTACAGCACCTTGCCGCACCCACCACATGATGAAACAGTTCGGGAACCTTTTTGGCAACCACCCAGGCAGACAACCCCCCCAAGCAACCAGAAATGACCCTCTGTCTGCTGCAGCCAGATGTTACATGGGCGTCCCCTTGGCCTGGTCCAGCCACTTGGGTCCTCAGCAATAAGGATCCTGCATACCGGATCACCCTCAGGGAATCGTGCCACATGGTCATAGTGCAGTAACTGATGCTCCCTCACAATGCAGGTAATGTGCCTCATTCAAGACTCCATGAGCAACTGTTCATTCGACACAAAGTCAAACCAGCAGTACCCAAGGATTTTCCGTAGAGACACAGTATCAAAGGAGTCCAGTCTTTGTCTAAGGTTACTGGATAGCATCCATGTCTCGCAGCAATATAATAAGACAGGAAGCAACAGGACTCTAAAGACTTGGGCCTTTGTCCTTTTGCATAGAAATTGTGAGCTCCACTCACCCCTTTCCAGTGACCTCATGACTGTCCATGCTCTCCCAAACCTCTCAACAAGGTCAACACTCTCCCCGCAGACAGACACACTGCTGATGGCTGTGCCCAAGAGGTCTTTAAAGGCCTGGATCATATTTTTTATCCAGGACACTCGCAAGCCCAGACACTCAGACTCCTCTCTCAGCCTCTTGAGAGCCCCAATAAGAGTGTCCACTGACTCTGCGAAGATCACAGCATTGTCAGCAAAGTCAAGATCCGTGAATCTTTCTTCACCAACAGATGCCCCACAGCCGCTAGACCCCATGACCTTGTCCAACACCCAGTCCATGCAAGCATTGAACAGAGTAGGAGCAAGAACACAACCCTAATGAACCCCAGAATCAACTGGGAAAAACTGGGAAAAACCTTCCTCCACTCTGCACAGCACTCACAGTACCAGTGTACAGTCCAGCCATGATATCCAGCAACCTTGAGGGGATCCTGTGAAATTTCAAGATGTCCCACAGGGCAGCTCGATCAAATGAGTCAAATGCTTTACGAAAATCGGCAAAGGATACAAAGAAACTGCCAATATTTGCGTTTGCGCTCCATGAGAACCCTCAGTGCCATGATGGGGTCGATGGTAGTCTTCTTATGTGTAAAACCAAACTGCTCTGGTCACTGGTAGGTGAGCAAGTGATCACGGATCCTATTGAGGACGACCCTAGCAAGGAGCTTACCCGGCACTGAGAGTAGTGTTATCCCCCTGTAGTTGCAGCAATCCAGGCGATCATCCTTCCTTTTCCAGATGGGGATGACAAGTCCTGTTTTCCAGTCAGTTGGGATGAAATGGAAGCAAAGATTGCATGTCTAAATTTGTAATTGAATTGAACAATCAGGGGCTATTGGGGAACAATGATTAATGGCCATCCTTCTCTTGTATCTTTTGTATTGAACTTTTATTTATATGAGCATCACCCAAACAAAGTACATGCAATCCAATATGTTAACTACATTGAAATGCAATGCATACGTATACAAGGGAGACATTTGATTTTGGCATGTTTGTTTCATGTCATATTTAAAAACATATCAACCAAACTATTAATTGCTTTTTACTATGGCATGCAATTTTATTGTCAGTTTAAAAATGCAAACATGTATTGCGTTTTAATTCATGTTCATAGATCGCATGTCATAACTAAAAGCAAAGCAGAAGTATTATTATTTGTTATCGACAGCTGGTTGTGTATTGCATTTTGATTCAAGATCACACTTTAATTGTGCCAAAACTAAAAGTAATCAAATGACCAATCAGCATCAAATGTTGGGTCAAGGGGCTTCAATAATTAGGGAAAGAGGCGATCCACTTTTAAACGTCTCTGTATTCTGGCAACGAGCATATGTTTAGTGAATATGGACTAGAGAATGGTTAATTGAAACAGTATGTTTTTAAGTCTTGCAGAAAATATTTATTCTTATGATATGTTTTCTAAAGTTGTTTAATTTTCAAACATGTTGAACTAAGTAGTGCATTTAAATTTTCAGGTGTGGGTTGTTAGCGATTTTTAACTTAATACTGAATATAGTAAACATTTATTACCATCACTGAGCTTGGTTTCTTCATAGCTTTTTCCACCCTCTGTGATATTGTATAGTTTCCCCCTTCTTTCAACACACAAGAGAATTAAATCGTCATTTAGGTCACCAGCTCCCACCCTTTCGATGAGATGGCGATTCCGCTGCCTTATCAAATCCCTGTTCACCTTCTCCCAAAGTACAGGTTGATTCTAATGAGCAGAGCCTCGAGTTATGATGTATTACTGTCTTAATAATGAAGTAATCTAAACGAAATAAAGATCACAGTATTCCTGGATAAATGTACACTGGAACAATTACAGCAAAACATTGAACAGGAAATTGCTGCCGTCACCTCTACAATGCTTGCGGACACCTTTGCCAATATGGAGCGCCATGTCAATCTGTGTTTGCAAGAAGAAGGCAACCATTTCCAAGACTGAATGTGATTGGATTGTTTACACTATCAAGGAACACCCTGCATTTATTTATTTAATACATGAGTAACACATCATAATTCGGTTTAGAATCTCCCTGTACAATACACTCGTGATTGGAAGGTCTCTTGCCCCAGCTGTTGACGCTCCTTGCCCCAACTTTTGATGCTGATTGGTCATTTGATTACTTTTAGTTTTGATGCAATAAAAGTGTCATCTGGAATCGACCATTTGCCGCTAAGCAAATTGTAATATGACAGCTTTGATTTTAATTATGACAAGCAATTTGTGAACATGAATTCAAATGCAATACATGTTTGTAATGCATTTTAAACTGACAATAAAATTGTGTGCCATAGTGAAAAGCAATCGATCGCTTGGTTGATATGTTTTTAATCGCAACACAATAAAATCAAAAGTCCCACTTGCATACGTATTGCATTTCAACACTGTTAACATGTTGGATTGAATTTAATTTTGGTACCAATAATCTTCCATACATGCAATAGGTAATAAATGATTTACTTATGTACAGTAGCTGATTGCTACTCTGGCTGCTACACTAACCTCAACAAGATCCTACTGACCTTTTTTCTTGTGACAAGCTTTGCAGATCCAATTTTATACAAAAATAGCAGAATTATGTCAAAAGTTACTGTAAATATGTTTTAGGGAACATTTTGTTTTGTCCAAAAGAGACAGACCTTGACCCCCACCCCTATGAGTATCAAGCCATGTCTTTCAGTTTAATAGTTTAATAGTTCACTTCATGGTCTCTGCAGGTGACTATATTATGAATACCACAGCATTCTTCCACTTAAAATATTAAACGTGCTGAAACATGGAGCTGTGGAGACACGTTCTGGAAGTGGATCCCTAAGAAGTTCCAAACCTGAAATTCTGCTTACTTTTTGCAAGGACAGAAAGCATGTTAAATAATGTGGTGGCTACAATTTGTATTGCAAAATGAACCAATCCAGTCACTGTCTCAGTCGTAACCCTATGCTTTACTGTAAAACCATGTCATGCAAATATATGTTGTTGTCTTGTCCAAATTTTTGTTTTTTATTTAAAGGTAGATAGAACTTCAGGGGTGGGGGTTGATTTGTTTTCAATCCTATTTTTGTTAAAATGTATCTATCTGTATGAAATGTTGTGTGATTACAATAAAATCAATAAAATAAAATAAAATAAAGAAGTTAGATAGAACTTTATTTGTTCCTGGGGGGAATTTGGCTTTTTACAGAGGTTCTTTAAATAGATAAATTCACAAATAGGTAAATAAAATAGATACACACACACACACACACTGTGATTTGATCACACACCAGAATGACTAAAAAGGAAGAAAATTTAAAAAGAAAGAAAGCGTCTGACTGAGCAGTCCCAGTCCCAATTAGACATTATTTAGGTGTATTGCTGTTATTATAACATTCAGTATAAAGGGTCTTCTTGTTTCATAGAAGCCTAGTATAACAGCCAAGGAATAAAACAGCACAATGAAAGCCATTAAATTAGCACGGTCTGTGCAGAGAGCTTGGCAGACACTTTTCAGGAAAGGGTGGTATCAGCGCTCGTACACATACTGTAAATGTTTGAAAATACAAGCAGTCCACATAAGCCCATGAAATGCTAATATAACAGCACAGAGTCTTCCTGGACCTTTTATTCAGATTTTCTTGTTATTGAATTGTACATGAATTTAGTTGATGACAGACAGACAGACAGACAGACAGACAGACAGACAGACAGACAGACAGACAGACAGACAGACAGATAGATAGATAGATAGATAGATAGATAGATAGATAGATAGATAGATAGATAGATAGATAGATAGATAGATAGATAGATAGATAGATAGATAGATAGATAGATAGATAGATAGATAGATAGCATATCAGCAGCAGCATTGTTCATAATGGCACTCAGGTCTGGTTTTATTTCTCTCCTCTGTTGCTACCTCCACAGCATCCAGAGAGTGTCTCATAACCTAACTGGGCCTTTTTATTGGCTTGTTAATTCAGTAGGGCTCTCTTGAAGTGATGTTACGGCCCGGCACACCACAGTATAGACAACTGCAGTGGCCGTCACAGAGTTGTAGAAGATGCAAAGGATGTCACTTCCCACATTAAAGGAATGCAGTCTCCTAGGGAAGAAGAGCCTGCTCAGCCCTATCTTACATCGTTCCTTTATGTTCCAAGACCAACTCATCCTGGACCACCAAGTACTTGTAGGAGTGGACCACCTCTACATCTGATCCTTGAATAGTAACCAGACATAGAGACTCTTTGGTGTGGTGAAAGTCAATAACCAGTTCCTTGGTTTTGCTGATGTTAAGGTGCAGATGATTCTCTCTGCACCAAGAAACAAAGTTCTCCACCTGACTCCTATACTCTGTCTCATCCCCATTATCAATACATCCATAAGCGTAGAATCATTTGAGAATTTCTGCAAGTGACATGACCTGGTGTTATATTTATAGTCAGACAGACAGTTGTCACTAAAAAAACCATAAGACGTTGAGAAGGTTTGGGGCAGCCACCCGTATAATTGTTCCCAGCTGCAAAATCAATTCAAAAGAATTGTCATGTTTACATAACAGAGTCCAAAACAGAACTGATTCTCTTGACACAAGATGGAAGCTTTAAAGGCCAGTGGAGGAAGTGATGTCATCATTACCGGAACCGGAAGTGACGTCATTGGCTGCCCCAGAGCAGGGCGGAATTTCCCCAGAATGGTCTGCAAAAGATAGAGAGGGAAAATTAGTGTACTTCTCCACCCCCTGGTCCGGCGTGGAATCACATGTATTCAAGCCCTTTATTTGTCTCCTAAACACACGTGTGTGACACAGTCCATTATCCAGGACACCAAAGGCTCATCCAGCTGCATAGCTCTGAGTTTACCCCTTAACAGAAATGGCTGGATGGTATTGAGAGCAATGGAGAAATCAAAAAGCAGAATCCTAACAGAGCTGCCTGCTTTGCTTAGGTGAGAATAAACCTTGTGGAGCAAGGTTTTTTGTCCAATAGGTAAACTGCAGTGGGCTACAAGAGGACTCATAGAGTCATCTCTTAAAGGTCTTCATGATGTGAGACGTAAGTACCACTAGTTTTGTAGTCATTACTTCTTTGGAACAGGAACAATGCAGGTTGTTTTCCACAGCAGTGGCACTTTCTGAAGACTTAGGGACAGACTGACAGGTGACAGAGGACAACACAAAGTTGGTCAGCACAGGCCTTAAGAACTCGAGAACTGATTAAATCTGGTTAGTTGGACATTTCTGTCCACTGCACACACACCTCATAGTATTATGTCGTTGGTTTACTTTAAAAAATAGCTTAGATCATTTTTAAATCCTTAATGCTTTTAATATTCCTTTCCAATGGTCAACCTTTCAAAAACAACAGTTCTTATTTTGAGTGAAGATGGAAAAGGCCAAAAAACATCCAGATACAGAAGGAAGATATGACTTTGAAAGGAAATTAAAAAAAAAAATTGTTCAATAAACAAATCCCTATTCAATGTAATATTGGAAAATATGTACAAAAGCAGAACAACAACAACAATTTATTTACTGTATATAGCACATTTTCATACAAAAGATGCAGCTCAAAGTGCTTTACAGGATGAAGGAAGAGAAAAAAAAAAGAAAGAAAAAATATAATGTATATAAAAATAAAATTAGCCAATACTAAATAACAAAGAATAAAAGTAAGGTAATGGCCAGGGAGGAGAGAAAAAATAAAAATAAACTCCAGACGGCTGGAGAAAAAAACAAAATCTGCCGGGGTTCCTAGGCCACGAGACCACCCAGCCCCCTCTAGGGATTAATAATACACATCATTGCAACAATTTAATGAAAGAGTAAAAGCCCATAATTTAAAATTGTCTGTAGTCATCAGATGAAGTTGTGAACCTTAGGGACAGACTGCACAGGTGACAGAGGACACCACAAAGTTGGTTTGCACAGGCCTTAAGAACTCGAGGACTAATGCCATCTGCTTTTCCTGAGCGTAGCCTCCTCAGTTGTCTCCTTACTTGGTCTTTAGATAAGTTCATCAGTCAAAGCAGTAATTTTCCTAGTGTAGTACAAACCCAGAGTTGGTACAGTAAGCTATCAGCATGTAGGGCATGACCTGCACTGATCTGATGTCAGGCCATTGAGGAGAACACTCAAATTTAGCCATGTGCATTGATAGCCAGGTCCACAATTAGATTCCACCTTGCGACCAATGCAACCAGGGCTGGCTTCAATCCCCTCCTTCCCTTGACATCTTGACTCTGCATTTTAATAAATTCAAAAGAAAAATAAATGAATGAGGCGTTCTGTCTGTTAAACACTTGAGTGGGATTAAGAAAAAAATTTTTTAATGAGATATGAGAACAACAAAAATATCTATTTCATGGAAATGCCATAAAAGCCCAAGGAATAAACTAGAAAATAAAAAATAGCAGTAGACAGAAAATGAACTAAATATCTCCATGTTTAAGAAAAATGTACTTGTTTGCATAGCTGTTCTTAACATGATGACAGATTTTATTCAAGGGCCTTAATTAAATGGATTTAAGCAAACATTTCCAACTAGAGAATGATCTTGCTACTAGAAAATCGCAAAGACAATTGTAACCCACAAGCATAGAGACAAAATGGAACATAGTAACAAAAAATTAGAAATTGTGCACACGGCATAACATTCTGGTGTGTTCAGGGACTTAGTCAACTGCAGGAACCCACTCAAGTTCCACGCATTGTCACACAAAACTTCCTGATGTGATTTCATGAACAGTAAAATCTAGGACTTAGTGTCACTCCTGTCTTCAAGGGAAACTTCCCCCATCTGATGAGCTTTGTGACCTCTTTATATGGAGTTCCTTTAGATCCTGCCCAATGCCCGTCAGCATGTTACTGCATCCCCATTTAGCATTTCAATTATTTTCTTACTCATGGATGAATTTCAGCTGTAACATTTCTTGAATATGCCCATCATGCAAAAACCTATTATCTCAAAGTGGGACCCCACTGCAGGGATGGACAGCTGACTCTTTGCCTCCTCTAGGTCATTCTACCTAAAATAAATGACCTCACAATCAGTCCTCATGGTTTTCAGGCTTCACATGGAATAACTTGATGATGATGTTCATGTGGACCTCTGGCCTTCAATCCATCAATGTAGGGACAGCACGGTGCTTTGATCGGGTGGTGATCGGGTGACTCTTTGCAGTGCACCATGATATTGATGGGGAAATGCTGTGGTTGCAACTGTTGGGCACAATTGAGATTGCTGATCAAGAGTGTAAAATGCTGACAGACACCAAATCCTGCAGAGTTTCTGTTGTTAGGAGAACCGAGCTGCTCAGGGGAGTTCTAGCCTGTAGATAAAACTGGTCAACTATATGGAGTAAAAGCTGGAGTCGGCACATGCTTGATTTATATGACAGGCTAAATACGTGCTTATCACCAAAAAATGGAATGGAATGATTGGCAGAATCATACTGTGTTTGTGAGTAACCGTAAGGTGTGTAAAAGAAGCACAAGACAAGCAGAAAGAGGTATGGGGGATCCACCCTGTATATTGTAAACTTGCTGTTGCAAAGTAGCAGATTTGTCACTGACTAATCTTTGAAGACTGAGTCCAGAATGGGACTAGATGAGTGAAGCAAGGAGGTTAATTTGTATAGGTAGTGGAAAGGAAGAAGAGGGTCCAAGGAACAGGCGGAAATAAGGTTAGTAAGCGAACTTGATCTGGAGGCGGAAGTGGAACCTTGTTGGCTTCAGCTGGATTTCCCATCAGATGATCTGCAGAGGTGGGGAAGAAAATATATTAGTACACTTCGTCAACCCCTGATGCAGCGTTCCATCCGTAGTTAAGCCCCTTGACTGCCTCTCACTCACACGTGTGATAGATGTCAGTAGGATTCAAAACTATGGTTTATAAAGCACATTGTAGAATAGCTTTGTAAATAATATGGCACAGAGTTTTTGCTTTTATATATTGGCTGGACTCGTAAGGTAAGTAAGATTAAAAAATGACTGTGTGATGGAGCGCTCAGCTGAAACTGTAGATGCTGGACACTTGAGTTGGGTTATAGGGAGCACTGCTAATGCTCACTGCTGTGGGGGAAAGTTGACCACTGCCAAGGTGTATCAATTAGAAAACTAAACAATAGAAAGAGGTGTGGAGTTCATTGCACTGGAAACAGTTAACCTGTAGAATGATAATGAGGGATGCTGGGAAGCACAGTAGGAGTCCTCTAGACTAACAGTTGACCAAAGGGAGAAACATTCTATTTTAGATGGCTTCCATGTGCCAGTAATAATGGACAAGTGACCCTTTAGAAACTGGGGTACATCTGGGGTCACTATAGAGAACTCTAAAAGGATGACACCAAGAGTTCTATAGACTATCCCTGATCTCAAAACTGATCCCTGCTCTAATTTGGGGTTTAAAATCTACTTCCAGCAACAACGACAACATTTATTTGTGTAGAACATTTTCATACAAAAGATGTAGCTCAAAGTGCTTTACATGATGAAGGAAGAGGAACAAAAAGAAAAAAATATAAAAGTAAAATTAGGCAATACCAATTAACATAGGATAAAAGTAAGGTCCGATGGCCAGGAAGGGCAGAAAAAAAAAAAAACTCCAGACGGCTGGAGAAAAAAAAAATCTGCAGGGGTACCAAGGCCTTGAGACCACCCAGCCTCCTCTAGGCATTCTACCTAACATAAATGACCTCACAATCAGTCCTCATGGTTTTCAGGCTTCACACGGAAGAACTTGATGATGATGTTCATGTGGACCTCTGACCTTCAATCCATCAATGTAGGGACAGCACAGTGCTTTGATCGGGTGGTGATCGCTACTACAGAAAACCGGAAAAAGAACAGTAGAGAAAGTAGGGGTTAGTACGGATTACCATCATAGAAATGATAATGATAATTAAATGCATAATCAGAATATCAGGGTTACACTAAAATGAAGCCATGTTAAAGTAATGCGTTTTTATCAGTTTTCAGTGCTCCACTGTATTGGCCTGGCAAATTTCTATCAGTAAGCTATTCCAGATTTTAGGTGCATAACAGTAGAAGGCTACCTCACCACTTCTTTTAAGTTTTACTCTTGGAATTCTGAGCAGATACTCATTTGAAGATCTAAGGTTACAATTTGGAGTGTGAGGTGAAAGACATTCTGAAATATAAGATGAAGTGAGATTATTTAAAGCTTTGTAAACCATAAGCAGCATTTTAAAGTCAATTCTAAATGACACAGCTAACCAATGTAGTGACATCAAAACTGGAGAGATGTGGTGGGATTTTCTTTTCCTAGATAAGAATCTGGCAGCTCCATTCTGCACTCGTTGCAATCGATTGATGTCTTTATTGATTGACTGATGTCCAGCCACCAGACAGATGAATTTGGAGTTGGGAGTGGAATAGTGGAAAAAATTCAACTGATAGAAGGAGGAAACAGCAACAGAAAGACAAGAAAAGTGAAAGATTTGAGCAGGAGGAGTCCTTCAATAGGTACACAGAGGACCAGCCATTCTAGCATTCTGATAGCCCACAAGCCCATGTCTATCTATTTAGGACCAGTGTAGCTGTAAATTGTATTGTTTGTTTTTCCCAAAACCTCAAATCTTCTGCACACATCTGTATTTACTATCTTTTTCTTATAATCAATCCTTTCTTTTTATATATACTTTTGGCCCTCTTAGCATCACATGGATTCAGGGACTGCTCGTGCACCTCCAATCACCCACAACTGTCACATATTATCACTGCAGGAAATTCACAGAACACCATTAGAGATGTGTGTACCTGCTAATAGTTTAAACAAAAAAAAACAACAACAGGGAAATTTTAAAGTAGCCAGCGGGTCTTTAAAATTTAAAAGACAGCTATTGCCTGTACATGGAACATACCGAAGCAGCACTTTCTATCATGGTAGTTCAGTTAAATCAGATTTAGATGCAGGGGTCCTATTCATATCTGTTGCATAAGTAACGCTAAAGACCAATGAAATTATTATTCAATAAAGCCCTACTCAGATGGAATTTAATTAATTATTACTTGTGTACTTTTAGTCCCATTCTGAATCTCTCATGTCAGAAACTATTAACAGGCTGTGCATTCACATCTCAGTAAAGATTACAGAGCCTTTTACCTTCTATGAAATGTCGGTTAAAAATAACCCCAGGTTGAACTAGTCCTGAGTGAATCGACATGTCATTTCAGTGATTCGGACAAGTATAAAGTTAAAGAGGTCCTCCAGTAATAATTACTTTACACAGTGGAAAAACAGAAATCCATCCTTTATGTGCGGAACAACAGAATAATGGAGGTCTGAAAGCATCCTGATAGGCACAATTTCTATCAAAATGTTTGGTTTGGGGTCCCTTTGTTGGTGTGACATAAACATTAACTACCGGTGCTCATAAGGCAAGAATGGGGAAATGACGGTGTAGAGTGTCATGGTATACCACCCACTTCAAAAAACAGAAACAGAAATCTTTGTCATTATACTTGCATATAATGCAATTAGGTATGCCATCTCTCATAAAAGCAGCAGTATATCATAGGAAAGTAATTCAAATTTACATATATACAAAAGTAAGAGAAGTAAAGTAATAACTAGACAAAAGTTCTAATTTGGGGTGCTCTTAAGAAATGTAATGATTTACCTCAAGATGCAGAAGTACATAATAAACAAGAAGAGCTGGGTCAAATATTTGACATATTAAAATGTTTGCTTTAATTTAAATGTTTAAAGTCTAAATATTTTTGATTGTAATAGAAATGTGTCAGTTTTCACCCACTGATAGAGGTCCATAGAGGGCTAGACTCAGGATCAAGAATCAAAAATAACATATTCATAATCACTGATCTTCAAATAGTCTAAATAATATGCTTCTGTTTGTCATTTTTTTCTAGGAGTGGCTCTTAAAAGGCTATGACAACCTATAAAGAACTGAATATCAAAAAAGATGATCATATTCATGATCAGAAACCTGCAATCGCATAAAACATCACTCCATATGTCCATATTACTGATCCCCATTCAGTTCAAAGTGCTGTTGCATGCACTAATTCAATTCATTCGGATCCTTTTTGCTGAAGACACCTATTGGTCTACTCTTTATCATAAGTGTGTACTTTCATGTGCAACATATGGTCCAAAAATGGCCTAAAATGAGGGCTTGTTTTGGATTAGATAGGCAGAAATGTTGAGAGGGCCCCATAAAGGTTGAGGTCTTGCATAACTGGACACAAAGACGTGTCAAGTGGTATATCATATATAGGGGTTTTCTTATACTAGCGAATTAGGAGGCACCAGGCAAAAAACAACTGAAGTCGTTTCAAAGCGTTCATAAGTAATTCCACACAGTCACTCAGTGGCACAGGATGCTCTAATGATAGATAGATAGATAGATAGATAGATAGATAGATAGATAGATAGATAGATAGATAGATAGATAGATAGATAGATAGATAGATAGATAGATAGATAGATAGATAGATAGATAGATAGATAGATAGATAGATAGATAGATAGATATCTGGGGCCTGTTGCAGTTTTCCAAGGAAGTTGGGCCGTATTCCCCATTTAAGACATGTTTAGGAACCATGTCAACTGTTTTGTTATGTAGACTCCAAGGAACTTCTTTCCGCTAATTTTCTATAAATACGTAGCAGAAGATACGACTTCTGTTTTCTTAGTTCTTCTGAGGCCTATGATGATCTCCTTTGTTTTTGTGGTGGTTAGGACCAGTTTGTTGACCTTATACCACTCAGCCACGTGTTTCAACTCGTTCCTGTAGGTCGCTTCCTCTCAGACTGATATTACTGCAAATAATGATGTGTTATCAGTGAATGTATTTATGGTTTTGGAAAGATGAATGGGAGTGCACTCATAGGTAAAGAGATTGAAGAGAATTGGGTCCACACATAGCTCTACTGGTTTCCTGTGTTCAGTATGAGAGCAAAAGAATGGTGTTGCCTGTTTAGATGCACTGTGATCTATCGATGAGGAAACCCATCACCCAGGAACAGAGAGAGATGTCCAGACCCAGGTTGTTCAATTTTTTTGACACATTTTTGGTAGATTATGGTATTAAATGAGGAGCTAAAGTCCACAAATAGTATCCTAACGTAGGTATTTGGCTGTTCTAAGTGTGCCAAAAGTGCACAGAGTGCAATTGAGACTTTGTTTTCTGCAAAGTGATGCACAGGTTATTGATTAAATTTACTAAATACCGCTGGTGCAGACCCTTTTCAGTTCCCAGTTGGCATGCCTTCTATTATAAAGTAATATTGATTACATAATTTATAGTACTGGTTTAGTAACCCCATCCACTATAATCACACATCAATTCTTCTGTCACGATGCTGACTTGTTCTTGTCTCTCTTGACCAGTGGTCTCAAACTCTGGTCCTGGAGAGCTGCAGTGGCTGCAAGTTTTCATTTGAACCCTTTTCTTAATTAGTGACCTGTTTTTGTTCCTATTGAACTTCTTTTGAATTAATTTGAATTGACTTGCTGTTGAAGACTCAGACCCCTTAATTGTTTGCTTTTCCTTAATTAGCTGCCAAACAATAATGAGATACAAAATGAGCCAAAACAACTGGTGTTCATCATACAATATCTGAAAATAAAGAATATTAAAGGTCTCAGGAATGTTAATCTGCTCAGGTCCCCAAAACATTTGAACAGTGCTGTTAGAAAAGAGAAAATCGACAATTTCGGAAATGTCTGTTATTGCACAATGAGAGCAGCATCAAGCCATGGAATTAAAGAACGGGTTTAATAGACGATAAGAATCAGCACCTGTTGAAGCAATCGGTTGGAGTGAAATTGGTTGGAGTTTGAGGCCCTGACTTAGATAGTCTCCTGTTGGCTCGCTCACTTCACATTTCATTTCTGTTTGGGTGCCATTTAAGGAAAGGAATTATGCAATTCAGAGGAACAAATCTTAAAAAACAAGTTGATTTAAATAAAAAGGAGTTAACTAACAGCGAAAACTGGTCACCAATGAAAACAATGGATTAGAATGAAAATTTGCACCCACGGCAGCCCTCCAGGACCAGAGTTTGAGACCACTGGTCTAGACTAAACTAAATAAAAGACATATGAATATGAATATGCTTTAAAGAGAGAAGAAAGAGTTAATATGGGACATAACTCACACAATATAAATACAAGCAACCATGAAACATCAAGAAATGCTGAAAAATTGTAATTAAAGCTGCCAGACACCGATCAACTGCAATCACTCGATACTCTAGCAGTAATAAATAGCAGAAGAAGTCATTAATCTTGCTTGATTAGACAAAAGTAAATGAATTAAATTTAAAATCATAATGAGCTTCTCTTCAAAGCTTTTGCTTGTCAAAATCCCCTTCCCTAGGGTACGGTTTAACAACTTTTAAACAGTAAATCTTAGTTTATTAAGAAAGTGAGAATTCTCAGTAGAGTGAGGTCACTTTGGATGTTTTGCAGATCAAGTCCTCATTTTACTGTCACGTTCTAATGGTTCTGACAGTTTGCAGCATTTTTTCCAAAATGAATACCAGACACCTTCAGGTAAGCATCTAGACCACCCGTGACTGCCTTAATCAGGGTTTGGGATTAGTAAAGGGATAAATTACCAGCTGAAGCAACGTCACTCTTAAGCACTAACGTTACGCCTCCCGTTTTTAGGGCCATGTTCAAAGTATGAGGACACAGTTCAGAATTGGCTGATCTCTGATGTTAGGATTAAATCAAATCAGGAGAAACAAGTCAAGACTAAAACTTAATTACAAAGAGCCAATGTTTTAGAGTACAAAGTTGAACATTTTAAGCATACCTAGAAGAGGTTAAAGCACAAACCTAATGGATTATACATATCTTTCATAGATGAGAATCCGCAGTTTTTCTGTAAATCCATTACACGTTTTCCTAATGAATGTGTTTTTTAATAGAGCTGATCCCATAACTCACCGGCATTGCAGAGGCAAAGTCGGGACAAACCCTAGACAGGGTGATCATCCAGCAGGGAACACTTGTTCACACAGGAGTGACTGAGACTTGTCATTTTGTAAATTCATTCCCATGTCATTGGTGAATGAACGTGAAAAGTAAAGTCTGGGGTGAGTAGCTTGTCTTTGAAAACTGATGGTTTCTTATAAATCGTTGAGAACAAAATGATATAACAACGGTCACTGGAACCCAAAATCGCCCACCCATTGAGGGCTGAATTCAACATTACACCAAAAATCAAAGTCAAAAATTGAATCAAAACTAGCGTGAATTTCATCACTCCAAGAGAGCTCCAAGAGACGTGAACAGAAAAGCCTTGGAATGAAGGCAGCACTAGATGAGCAACGACTGCAATTGCTTTTCATTGTTTGGACTTTTTATTTATACAGTATATCCTTTACCTGTTGTTTTCTTATTATTATGCTACATATGTATGTATATATCTCTATATATATAAAATCCAACATCTGTTTGTCTGCCCGCTTAACGGATTTAGATCAGGTTTTTTTCTATAATTTGCTTTGCGACTTCTCTCATTGTGCTAAGTATCATAATTCTCTTGCAGGAGCGATTTATTCATGGTAATCCTAAACAGAAGTTGCGGGCCGAGGGGAGGGAGAAGTGTGATGTTAGGAGTTCGGAGCCAGGCAGGTCCCTCCTCATTCACGTGCCAGCCTCCATTCGCATCGGTCTACCTCTGGCCATGTTTTGGAGCGGACCTTGCCTCCGCTTAGCTAGCGATACCTGTTTGTTTATTGATTTTTAAAGTCTGTCCTCTTTTACTACTACACGAGTGTTGCCGCAGGGGACAGCTAGTACAGTATATATATATATATATATATATATACTGTATATATATATATATATATATTGTAGCAGTAGATGCTCGTGTCCACCTCTCGAACCCTCAGGTACCACTCTGATAACCAGGTGAATATATAATAATATTTCTTTTTATTACTATAAGGTGCACCAAGCACTCCTTCCACCACACTCATATACAATAAACAATTCTTCTCAATAATAACTCTCCTCCTCGCCCAGACACGTCGCCACCCTACCTCCCAGCTCAGCTCAATGTCTGGGCTTACCCAGAGTCCTTTTATAGCCCCTGACCCGGAAGTGGCTCCAAGCCAAACCCACAAGTCCGTTTTCCTTCCGGGTCAGGGCAAAGTCCTTTTCTTCATCCTGGGAGCACATCGCTTCTTCCAGGTGGAGCCCTCCCTGCAGCATGGAGGTGTCCCGAATGCCAGCATGGAATACTGGACAATGCAGATTTTATCCCCAGCCCTGCTGGATACCATAGGGGCTGCTAGAGGACGCTGCAGGGAGGAACAAAGATTATTTGCCCTATGCCCCGGAAGTACGTCCGAGTCACATGGACAAGAGGAATGATGTACTTCCGGGGTGAAGAAAAAGGATTTTTATCCTTTTATCCGTGTTCCTAGTCACGAGGACAGAGAGGGCGAAATACTTCTGGGTCAAGGACTATAAATGACTGTGGGAAATCCTCAGATGCGGAGCTGAGCTGGGTGGAAGGGTGGCAATGCGTCTGCGAGTGGAGGATTGATTATTGTAGTGTGTATTGGTGATTGTTTATGAGTATAGTGGAGTGTAGGTGTTTGGTGCACTTTATTATTGTCCTAATAAATAAGTATTGGACTTTTACCTGGTGTCTGGAGTTAAATCTGAGGGTTCAAGGGAGCAATAGTGCCCCCTATAGACCACTCGGGGAGCCAGAGTTGAGAGGCAGAGGACAGAGTTTGCAGGAGAGGACTGGAGGTGTTGAAAGAATAGAGAAGAAGAAAGAAATGAAAAGAAAAGGACTGCGCTATATTGTTGCTGTTGATGTACTGTGTCAGGTGCTCTATGAAGAAAAAGCAAATTAAACACGTGTGTATTTGGGACTTGTCTGCGTGTCTGTTGTGGCCAGGCATCTTCCACAATTTATATATATATATATATATATATATATATATATATATATATATATATATATATATATATATATATATGTGTGTGTGTGTGTGTGTGTGTGCGTGTGTGTACTGTAAAAATGAAAAACAAAAAAGGACAGGGTTAAGGCTCCAATTGGACAACCGATTGAATGTCCTTTTGGAAAAATACAAAAAACTTGAAACAAGCTTTGAAGCTGTTTTCATTGCTGCTGGGTGGCCAAAAAAGGATCTTATTGAGTTGGAGCTCTGTCCTCTTCAAATGTCAGGCCTCGACTGAACGAAGACTTTCTTGTAGGCGATGGGTTAAGTTGTTGCAGCTGTAAGAGGCAGGACTTGAAATGTTTATAGCAAAAGTTTCTTTTCTTCCACTTTATTAGTAATTATATTTCAGCTTGTCTTTTCCTATTATGTTTCCCCAAACTAGTACCCATGAGACACTAGGGGACTTTACCCCCTGGTCGCTTCGCTCGCCCAGCCCCTCTCCCAACCAGGGGGTGCCCGCGACAGTCATTTCACATCTCTGCTGCTCGCGTTGTGCAGAGGGGGGCTGAACGCACCCCAAGGAGATGCGGTCGCTCCTCCAAAACCCCCTCTTAAACGGTGATACAATGGGAAACAAATACAGTTTTTTTTTTTACCTCCTCTATGCTCGATCAGCTGGCTTGCTGCTGCTGTTGCTTGTGCCGTACTGTGTGATCTGTTTGTCAGGCAGCGCTTCCTATATTTAAAAGCCTGTACAGCAGCTGTCCTCCTTGTCTCACGGGATGTTGAAGTGTCTCCAAGAAAATCACGTCTCGAACCCAGATTTTTTTTTATATAATAGAGAGATGTAAAAGTAAGTTATCGCTGTGCAACAAGATCCTAACAAGGGCCTTAGTTGATTTACAAAGCATCAATAAAGTGGTTATTGATCTCTCTCCACAATAAGTCTAATCAATTCATAGTACATTCTGCTCTTAAGAATATTTGCTTCAAAAGAGAACAAAAGAAAAAAGTGGCAACTCCTCACATACATAGATTAAAATCTAAGAACACTGAGGCTACCATTGAGTAATTTAATTCCCTCACGTAAAAGCTTAAAATTTATTTTCTATGGCCTCTAGGACACAATACATTAATGCTCTTAAAATATTCATCAGCCATACAGTTTTTGAACCTACATTTCCACATACGTTTAAGGTGAGTCAGAGTCTGTTCTGAAAACAACAGGCTTAAGTAAAGGCCGGATTGTGGACAGGATGCCAGTCATGTTGGATGAGATCAGCATCAGCAGGTCTGTGGGCTGGAAAAGGAACGAGCGACCTCAGTGGGAGTGCATTTGGAGCGAACACTTGAACTCCACAAAGACCAGTGCTTCAAGAACAATGATACAATAACACCTTCTGTCGCTTCACTCTGTCACACATATGCTTAATTTGTTTATTTTTATTTTACACCTCTTTAAATTCCCTCTCATTAATTTACATTCAGTTGCTTGGGCCACATTGTTTTCTGTGAATTAAATGAATGCTAGTAAGTAACATCCATCCATCCATCCATCCATTCTCCAACCCGCTGAATCCGAACACAGGGTCACGGGGGTCTGCTGGAGCCAATCCATATAAAGTGTAATTAAAATATGCTTAAACCTACTCAATCCAATTCAGGGTTACAAGAGGGCTGAGCTTATCCTAGCAGCCTTGGGCAAAGGTAGGGGCCCACCCTGTACTGGGTGCCACTCCATTCTAGGGGCCATGAAATGGGGTCAATTTACAGTTGCCAGGTCACCTCATACGTATTTTATAGGAAGTGGGATTAAAACCAACAGAGACGCAGGGAGAACATCCAGACAACACATGGACAATGACCAGACCCCCAAACCTCTGAATCTATGAGGAGTGAACACCACCCACTCTTCCACCATGATACCCGTCTGTAGTGATATGAATCAAATAAAAATGCCTCTTAATGATACTGTGCATTTGTTTTAGTATCTACAGAATAATAAGACATTTAAAATGGGTGTTGGAGATCTATTACAATGGTTATCTGATGAGTACATCATTCACAAATTGTTTTAGCTAATAAATGTATGTTGCTTCTTGTTATCAATTTGCTGTCGTTCACCATAAAACTATAAATGTGAAATTCCAGTGGTAGCTCGCGTTTCATTTTCCATTCAAAAAAATGAATTCTGTGAAAGGCTGCTAATCTTTTGCTGCTTTTAAAGGAGTGCTTATTTACAAAGTATTTACTCTATTATGTAGGCTGTCATCACTGGTGATGGAATTAAGTAAATTGTCTGATTTCAGCGTACTGTGCAAAAGCTGACACTTAGAAGTCTCTGCCTGGTTTTGATGAATTGTTGAGAAGCTGAAGTGGTTCAAGAAAGAATTGAGGAGGAATGCAGAACATGATGGTACCTGTCTCTGTCTACTATTTATATACTAAATACATATATAAATGTGTATGTGTGTGTTAGTGATTATGGAGGTGCAGTTTACCCCTGCAGCCTCATGGCTCCAGACTGTTGGGTTTTAATCTTGATCACTCTCTGTGTGGAGTCCTCCTTGTGTTTATGTGGACATCCCTATAGATAAAGTGTAAGTAAGTGTGTGTGATGAGGTGGACTGGCATCCCTTCCTGTATTGAATCCCTCCTTGCACTCTGTGCTTGGATTGGCACCTGCTGCTGCGATCCTAAACTGGATAAGATGGCTGTCTTAATTCAATTCAGACATTTGGTATTCCTGAGCCCACCAGCAGCATTATCTGCAAAGCAGTAAACAGCCTTGAACAAGGTTTCCAGGTCATTGTAGGCCCCATTCACGCACACATGCAAACTTGCAGTTACAAAAAGTCAATATATGTTGTGACTGCTAGGGGGCGTTACAGAACCCCAAACCCCAGACACAACTAAATAGACACAAGTCCTGTGTCTTAATAAAAGGTTTATTACAATAAGATGGGGCGGAGTGGTGGCTCTGAGACTAGGGATCTGCACTGGCAATCAGAAGGTTGCCGGTTCGAATCCTGTAAACACCAAAAGTGACTCTACTTTGTTGGGCCCTTGAGCAAGACCCTTAACCTTCAATTGCCCCATCCTGGAAATGACATTAATCTGCATCCAGCCCTGCAAGCAGGTTCTCCAACTTACAGGGAAAACGCTGGGGGTTGGTGGCAGAATTGCCATTGCAGCCACCATAAAAAACCTCACATTGTTTCATTCCATCTGAACTAGTGTGGTGCTGAGGTGTCACCTTGGGCCCTAATCTGGCATCCTGAGTTGGTTTGACATATACTGGGTGCGGCAATGTGCTGTATTAGCGTGTGCTCCTAAACTCTCCTCTCCACAACAAGATACCTTTAAAAGGCTTATTCTCTTAGTAACACAAACACAATACAACTCTCTGTTCTCTTTCTCTCTTCCACCACTCTTCCCAGATGAGCTTTGCCTGTCCTCCACACCTGCCTCCAACTCTCCTGGGTAAGACAGATGTGCTTCCTTTATTCAGGACACGGGAGTACTTCATTGCTAGTGCATAAGCCATAGGAAGCACTTCTGGGTCAAACAGAAGTCCTGAAAGTAGGGATTGCAATCCCTGGCAGCTCCCTATAGTGGCACCCATGGAACCCAACAGGGCTGCACCACAGGACTACAGTTCCCAGAATGCCCTATGACTGTTCAATTAGGTAAAGTACTCTTGATATATCGTCTCCCCTGGACTCTCCATTATTTTGGCCTCCGGGTCCTTGCCTTATCCCTGTCAGGACGCCAGACTATCCACATTGGCATCTCCTGGTTAAAGGAATACCCCACCCAAAGACAATATTTTGCTTAAATGTTACTTAGCCCATGTGCTTTATACTGACGGCCGAGAAAAACATTTTCATGCAGAAAGGAGGTAAGAAAGTTTATGATTCCATTGTCACAGTAGGGAACCAATGCAGTACAACAGCAAACAATATCAAAACATCCATGAAACATCCGTGAAACAAATCTCACAATACTTATCTGGCATTATTCAAATGCAAAGTCACCCAGTTGCTTACTCACAATGTCCAAACCATGTATCCATCCATCCATTTTCCAACCCGCTGAATCCGAACACAGGGTCATGGGGGTCTGCTGGAGCCAATCCCAGCCAACACAGGGCACAAGGCAGGAACCAATCCCAGGCAGGGTGCCAACCCACTGCAGGACACACACAAACACACCCACACACCAAGCACACACTAGGGCCAATTTAGAATCGCCAATCCACCTAACTTGCATGTCTTTGGACTGTGGGAAGAAACCGGAGCGCCCGGAGGAAACCCACACAGACACGGGGAGAACATGCAAACTCCACGCAGGGAGGACCCGGGAAGCGAACCCAGGTCTCCTAACTGCGAGGCAGCAACTCTACCACTGCGCCACCGTGCCACCCCAAACCATGTATTTTAACAAAAATATTTTTAAGTAAACCACTTCTGGAAAGAACTCTCATGAGTGACCTCAAGACCCTCCTACCGCCCTCTTTCATAGGTAAAGAGTATAACGCAGTAAAAGCTGATTCATTGGCTAACATTGTGCTTTACATGATATTAACATTGTACGGTGAGTACTGTGAGACATGTGATGACTTTTACTTGGACAGAAAAAGGAGCAGAAGACTCAGATGCAAAACTGTGTAAGACGATAAAGACATCAGAATGTGTAGTTTGACAAACAAATACCTTCCTTAAACTGTACATGCCAAATACCATCTGCACCAATGAAAAAGACAACTCGGGGGCCTGCCCTTAGAAGTACATTTTCAGGTAAAAGCATAATAAGAAACGATAAAAGAGGCAAAAGTTTGGAGTCACCCAGAAATCCACCATCCAATTTATACATATTGTCACAAAAATCGACAAATCGCCCCAGAAAGATTTGGGGCAGCCACCCGTATATTATTTCCTGGCTACAAATGGAGTACATAATAAGAGTCGAAGTTTATAGATCAGAGTCCACAATAGAACTGACTTGCTGGCATCAAAATGGCGGTTTTAAGGTAAAGCGAAGAAAGTAACATCATCTCTGGGGTCAGAACCAGAAGTGATGTTATTGGTCCCCTCGACTGGAAGTGATGTCATCTCTGGGGGCCGGAACTGGCAGTGGAGTCATTAACCCCTTCACCGCCCTCTGCCGGATATATCCGGCACCGCTGTTTTAATGCTAACGCCATACTGCCGGAATTATCCGGCACATTTGCCTGTGGTTATATGAATGCCTGGCAAGTAGTATAACTGACGGTTTGGCGTGGGTATTATTACTACGTTGTATTTCGACAAGTCTGTGGTTGTTTTGGCCGGTCATGTGACGTGATTCGCATGTAACAGCTGTGAATATGGCGAAACGTAAACTAACTTCAAGTGAGGCTTTGCAGGCGATTTTGGACAGTTCTGATCATGATTGTAGCAGTTCTGAAGAAGATTTTAGTGACAGTGATGAGCAGCAACGTGCGCTGCATGATATTGTGAATGAAGACGCATCGGATGACGGCGCTGAGTGGGTGTATCCCCAGCATCTCAACTGGACTGCTGCCCGTGGTGAACTACCTTTTCTGCATTCGTTTGAGGGAACGTGTGGCTTTATTGTTGATGTAAACAATTACACTGCTGAGCAGTTTTATGAGCTGTTTGTGTCACCTGATTTGATCAGACATTTTGTTCATCAGACAAATCTGTATGCAGCACAGTTTATTGAGAAAAATCCCAGTTTACCTCCACATTCCCGTGTTCGTGCTTGGTTTGACACTGATGAAAACGAAATGAAAAAATTCATTGGGATTTTGATGTTGATGGGAATAATCAGAAAACCAGATATTGAGATGTACTGGTCTACAGATCCTATGTATGCAACACCTATTTTTGCAGCTGTCATGACACGTAACCGATTCTCTTTGCTGCTGAAATTCTTTCATTTGAATGACAACAGAAACGAGCCAGATAAGAAAGATCCAAACCGCGACCACTTGTTCAAGCTACGTCCTTTGATTGATCATTTATTTGAAGCATTTCAGTTGCCCTACATGCCAGGACCGTCAGTTGCAGTTGATGAAAGTTTATTGTCGTGGAAGGGCCGCTTACAATTTCGACAGTATCTACCATTGAAAAGGGCACGGTTTGGTATCAAGATGTTTTGCTTAGCTGAGAATTCAGGTTACATTTATAGATTTCGTGTATACACTGGCAACTTGCACAACATTTAGTGGTCAATACTGCTTGAATAAATGTAAAAAATGTAAAAAAAATGTAAAAAAGTAAAAAAACAAAAATTGTTCAGATTTCGCCTGGCTTGGGGAATATTTAGGGAGTTGGCGGTTAAAGGGTTAAGGCCGGAACCAGAAGTGACGTCATGTGGAATTTCCCGTAACTGGTCTGCAGAGGAGTGAAAGAGTTAGTGCACTCCGCCACCCCCTGGTTTGGCATAGAATTACTCTTATTCAGGCCCTTTAGCTTCCTCCTATGCACACGTGTATGACAGTATATATACAGTGAATTCAGAACGTTTTCAGACCCTGTCACCTTCTGCACACTTTAATGTGTTGTCGATTTCATTTTAAATGGATATGTTTGTCATTTTTGCCCTCAGCATACACTCGATAACTCATAATGACAACATGAACACATATTTTGAGAAGGGTTTGCAAATTTATTAAAAATCAAACATTGACTCTCTCATTCATATAAGTATTTGCACCCTTTGCTGCAGCACTCCAAATTGTGTTTAAGAAACGATGTGTGTAGAAAACGACCTGAGAAATGAGTAAACAATTTCATCATCTATCATGACAGTGCTCCGTGTCACACGTTGCGTCTTGTACGGCAATTTCTGTGAAATAAAAACATTTACGGTGTGTCCTCATCCATCCTGTTCACCAGATCCGGCACTGTGGGACTTCTGGCTCTTCCCCAAAGTGAAAATGACAGTGAAAGGTAAACATTTTGAATCAATTCATGACATCGAGGTAGCCATGACAGTGCAACTAAAGATACTTATGAGAGAGAACTTCTAGAACTGCTTCGAAAAGTGGCAAAAACGGTGGGATAAGTGTGTTCGAAGTGAGGGGGAATGTTTTGAGGGCAATTAATGGCAATGTGTCTTTAACTGTAATAATGTTTTTTTTTAACTTAAATATTCAATATATTTTTTGCTCACACCTCGTATTTACCTTGACAGAGCCAGGAATGTGAACCCCAGTCACATATGCGTGACATGAGTCTAATGTGACACTTGTAAAAGAACTTAACCTTTTGATTTCCTCATCCTTGTATTAACGTATGCATTGATTTAGCGGTGGGTCGTGTGGGGTGCATTGCTTAGCACTGGTGCCTTGAGGACATAAGAGCAGTTTCATCATGAACTTGCCATTCAACCAAATCCAGCTTATCATACTCTTTTCACTTAAGTCTTGGAGAATATCAGCTTGAGAACTGAAGGTCCCTAAGTTATTATTCTTTACCACAATGATCGACATCTTATCCCGAAAGGCATCTGAATCCAGCAGGGGGCGCTAGGACCCTGGTTGGAATAAGTTCTTTTGTAATTGCGACATGTTACATAATCCGAAACTATATAGATATAATATTAAAAAGGCGATACCCCTCCCTTAGTGATACAGCGGTAAGAAATCACAGAGCCCCCTGAGCTTTCTTTAATGATGATTTACGCGGCATAACAGACGAGGAAGCCATGACAAGACTCTTACCAAAGTGGGATATCGATGTATACACTATGCCAATTTCGTCGCTGCGCTGGAAGGATTTTCAGGTTCGGATGACATTATCTCCCATCAGTCTGTCGGCTTCAAAGGTGTGCCGGTTAATGTTCCAAGGTTTTATACTCTTTCTCCATGTGCAGGCCCCCACGTAGGTAAATCATGCCATTCCAAACAAGGAAAAGAAGATCCAATGTCATGCTGACTCTAACACAGAGAAATAGTACACATTGCCCATTTCACAGTTGTCCTTAACTTGTCTTGTCTTAAGATGCTTGTAGCAGTTCTAAATGCTGGGCCCCTGTACTAAATCTGGCTTTGTGTTAGCTGTACATATGAGAAGAAAAGAAAAGCAGATTTAAAATATTTGCTCAGAGCACAGTGACATATTAAACTTATATTCTGATTACAACATCATGATAAGGAATCCAACCATACATGTAAGATGTCTCACTTAAAGGTTTTCCAATGTTGTATCTGCCCTGGTGTCTATATAAACACAGGGAACTCCAGTTTCTGTATTACATCTTGCCTGAAGAAGGGGCCTGAGTTTCCTCAAAGCTCGCATAACTTTTTTAGTTAGCCAATAAAAGGTGTCATTTTGCTTGACTTCTCACTACATTCATAATGGCTAACATGGTACAACACCCTAGTACCACAATGATCAGTAACTTATTCTTTGTATCTTGTGGTGGACGGCTGGGCCCCCCCTTTAATGGAAGGTCCAGGTTGAAAGAGCTTATCCAGAATATTACCTCCCCCGGAACGCTAGAGGGCAGCCCCCCCCCGGTGTGCAACAATGCCACGGGTTTGGAACATGGAAGCTCAATGCTGTTGGGGCCCTTGTCCACCACCAGGGGGCACCAGGAGAGCTTCTGAACCCTTAATTGCAGCACTTCTGGGTGTGCTGCCAGAACTAGGTCAATGAGCACCTGGAGCACTGCTGGGTGCCTTAAAAGAGGAGCCAGCAGCCACTACTCAGGGAGTCAGAGTCGGGAGGAGGTAGACAAAGCTTGCCCGGAGGAGTGGGGGAAAGAAAAAGAGAGAAAGAAGAAATTTGTATTGTGCTGTGGACCGTGCTGTACCGGTGGGAAAACAGGGGAAGGCATTTCCCAAGAGTGAAAAAGAATAAAATAAAAACGTGTTCCTTGAACTTGTGTCCGATGTCTGACTGTATCTGGTTAGGGTGGCGGTGTGTCCCCTGGTAGTCCACAGTCTGTATCTATCAACGTGAAGAGATACTTTCTAACATTTGTGCAAAAATGTACCCTTAATAAACTGCCCTCCTTGCCTCTGTGTTCTAGTTAAACTGGCCCAGCACGACTGATTGTTAAAGTGTTAGTGACATTACATTCAGGGTTGGATGGCATGTATGAAGCTGCCATGATTGGTTTTGACAGGAATAATGTGTCTGTAAATAGATGCATGGTTTAGTAAGTCTGCAGGTGAAATATGATTTTTCATAAATTGCCTTTAACATTTAGTGTATCAGGGCTTCACTGTGGATCTGAGGACCTGATTTGGATTCCTGAATTGATCCCAGTCTCTGAGTTTGCATGTTCTCTCATCACACATTCTTTTCTTTCCAAGTCCCATGGTTGTATATATGTAGTAACTCCAAAGTGACTTACCAGTAAAAAAAGATCATGGCTTAATTTAGAGAAAGCTGTGCGTGCAGTATGCAGTATTTAGATACCATCAGGTCCCTTGAAACATTTTAATGTGTAGTGCTTAAATTTCCTTAATTTGTTTAGTTGAGGAAAGACGCAGTAGCTGAAGGGAGCCAGCATCCTTGTGGGGGAATTGAGAAGAACGAAAAAAAGACATTTACCAAATCCGCTGCTATAACAGAGACAGTAGCATTGTGAAAGACCATTCCCACCTGTTACATCGACTCTTCTCTCTTCTACCGTCTGGCAAGTGATATTGAAGTTTCCACTCTGTTTCTGTAAGATTGAGTAACAGATTCATACCGCAGGCCATCAGAATTCTGAATGCACAAAAATGTCTAGTTCCTGTTCAACCAGTGTCATTACTAACTCACTTTATGTTTTATATACTTATCATATTACAGTTTGGGCTTTTTCAACCACAGCTGCACTTCATCTTCTATTTACTGTTACAGCAGGCACACTTACAGTATGTCCAGCTATGTGCTTTGATAACCTTATACTTCTTATCACTAACTCAATGCAGGTCAACGTTGCAAACTGCCTCTGTACAACATCTTACTTATAATGCAATAGTTCTTTATTCTGTAAGGTTTAAATCCCTTTCAGTCTATACTGTTACAGTGGGGGAAATAAGTATTGGATCCCCTGCTAACTTTATAAGTGTGCTCACTTACAAAGAAATGAACAGTATCTGAATATTCATTGGCAAACTTCAGGCGGGCCTGTACATGTGCCTTCTTGAGCAGGGGGACCTTGTGGGCGCTGCAGGATTTCAATCCATTATGGAATAGTGTGTTACTAATGGTGTTCTTGGTGATTGTGGTGGTCCCATTAACAAGCTCCTCCCATGTAGTTCTTTCTCATGATCATCCTCACCCCATGAGGCAAGATCTTACATGGAGCTCCAGACCAAGGGCGATTGATTGATGGTCATTTAATTGTTCTTCCATTTCTAAATAATCGCACCAACGGGTGTCACCTTCTCACCCAGCTACTTGCTGATGGTCTTGTAGCCCATTCCAGCCTTGTACAGGTCTACAATCTTGTCCCTGATGTCCTTTGACAGCTCTTTGGTGTTGCCCATGGTGGTGGAGAGGTTGGAATGGAAGAAAGAAACTGATTCTGTGGACAGGTGTACTTTATACACATAACGAGTTGAGATCAGGAGTATCTGTAATTGAGTGATCGATCGATTGATTGATTCTGTGGGAGCCATAATTCTGGCTGGATTGTAGAAGATCAAATACTTATTTCTCTCAATGATATGCAAAATAATTTATAACTTTTATGTAATGTGTTTTTCCTGGATTTTTGGTTGATATTGCCTCTCTATCGATTATAATGAAAATAACCTTAAAAATTAGAGACTGTTAATTTCTTTGTAATTGAGCAAACTTCAGCAGGGGATCCAAAACTTATTTCCCCCACTGTATATGGTTGTATTGTCTATTTATGTTTTGTTTCCGTCGCACCTTGTTGTATGTTGCTATATGTTTCATCATAGCTCATGGAGATGCATTGTCTCATCTCACTATGCACGTGTACACAGTTGCTGATGACAATAAAGTAATGTTGACCTTGAGTAGACATCGTGGGTGAGTTGGTTGCAATATGATGTCACACACGTGTGAGTAGGAGACAGCTAGTGGGCCTGAATTATGTTAATAATAATCTGTTACATTTTTATAGTGCTTTTCTCAGTACTCAAAGTACCACATAGTGTACACAGTACACACACAAAGTATCCAAACAGGAAGGAACCGGAAAGCAAACCCACAATCTTCTACAGTCTCCTTACTGCAAGGCAGCAGCACTACCACTGTGCCACCTGTCAGGATGTTAATTCCACATCTGACCAGGGGGCGGTGGAGTGCACTAACTGACTTTCTCAATCCCTTGCAGACCATTCTTGGGAAATCTCGCAGGGTTCCGATGCCTCCGATGACCCACTTCTGGCTCCTATGCCTCCAATGATGTCACTTCCGTTTCCAGAGCCTCAGATGACGTCACTTCCAGTTCTGGTGCCTCCGATGACGTCACTTCCGGTGATGGCATATAAAGACGCCATCTTTACTGTCAAGAATCCGTTCAGTTGTGGACTCTGATCTGTAATGATCTGTGCTAAACCTTAACCTTTTGCATCCAGGAGATAATACATGGGTGGCTGCCCCAAACTTTCTTGATGTCTTTGTGTGCTCTTTGTGACAATGAGAAGTCGTGAAATTGAAGCAGCACAATGGTATTCTCTGGCTCTGACCTTCTGACAAAATGGTGACATAAAAGTATGAGAATAAATGTAAAGTAAAGACTTTAAATGTTTTAATGAGCATCATATCTTGCATGCTTTGGATTCTCTCTATAAATGTTCCCCTAATCTATTACTGTCTTTTACTGCTGTGCAGAGCTCACAATTTTCAAAATGTTCGTCCAGAATGCATTAGAATTGTTTTGTCTCTGTTGGGCATCAGCTGCTTAAGTGTCAGTTTTAGGGTATGAGAATCACTCAACAAATCAGAAAGTGCTGGAGGCCATACACTGTTTCCTAGAAGACATTAATAACTATTAACTGATGTGACATAAATATGAGAAAGGGTGCACACACGGATCACTTCACAGAGTGCGCTTGAAGTCCATATTTTGTTTTTTTTTTCCTTCTACCTGTCATGAAGCGTTCCGATACAAACATCGACGTGAGGGCATTTCAGAGACATGTGATTTTTCCTTTTTTTAAAAACAAATCAGCTTTGGAAGGGAATTTGTAAAACTTGTCTGATGACAGACTTATCTCCCTTACCTGTAAGTGTCATCTTTGGATCCATTAGCTGGACCGGTTTGTTATCACCAGGGCACTTTCTTCTTGTCCTCTGCCCTTCTCTCCGTTGGTCACCATAGTGCCTTTCATTCTGATCTGTTACCATTCTTTTTTCCAAATGACCAACTTTCACTCCTTTACTGCTCTTTTCCTATAAACTTCCATGCCACTTTCATTATCCTGAATGCCAGCCTTGACAAGAACTCTTTGAAACCTTTGCTCCCTGTGATCAGTTATTGGTGATCCTAGAGATGCCCTAATAATGTTATTGGACAAAGTTTTGAATTGTGGGCGGTGTGGTGGTGTAGCAGTTAGTGCAGCCGCCTCTCTCCTTTAGGGAGCTGCTTTCAAATCCTGACTCCAGGCTTTGCCTGTGTAGAAGTTGCACATTTTTCTTTACCCCACTTTTCCCAGACATCAGGTCGTGGTCAAAAAGTGAGAATGTTGACTCATTATTGGAGGAACAGGCAACAGTCCAAAATACAGGGTTTATGATTCTGCTTTCTGCTTTACTTGAATATACACGTTTTTGTGATCACAGGATTATGAATACTTTAAAATCACTTCAGTTGTTTTAGTCCTGTCTCACTGCTACAAGAAAACTCCCACATATGATATACCATTTGAATCGTCTTGATGTTTAGTTATGCAAAAGTCAAGCTTTGTGGGCTTCACCCCTATTTTTTGGCCCAATAGGGCTGAAAACCCCTGTTTGTAAGACCATTTTGGACCATATTTTGTGCAGGAAATGACTCCCTTAATTAGATTAAACTAATAGTTGTCTTCAGCAAGAATACTCAAAAGGACTTGAAGTTGTGTATGCCAGATTATCTGACCCCAGGGGTACTCCCCCTAATGGGATACAAGGGGAGAAAGTTACCCCTTTTCACAAAATTTTGAAAAATTGGGGATGGGTAATATAGGCATGCGGAGTGTCGTTTAATGATATTTTCAGGTTGCTGATCATGAATATGATCATCTTTTTGATATTTGATTCTTTACCAGCGGTCCTAGCCCTCTAAGAGGCATGTCCAAAAGATTAAAAATGATACATTTCAAACATAAGCATGTGGGGTATTGTTTTAGATTTTAGCAAGGTCACTGATTACAAATGTTTTGATTTTTGAAATTTTACTTGAGATCTAAGTTTCTATGGACTTCTATTAGAGGATGAAAAATGCCAAAATTTGGTAACACTTTAATTTAGGTACTATAAAAATTGCATTTATTACTCTTATCTAACAAGACCTTACTAAATGCTTCTTTTGATGCTAATGACACTTACAAAGCATCACTAAAATGTTTATTCATCTGTGCAATGTGGCCTACTGAAATAGCTTCACTTTGGAGTGTCACTGTCCTGCTCCACTGACAGATTGAGGAGATCGTTCCTCCCCCAAACTATGCGACTCTTCAGTTCCACCCGGGGGGGGTAAACGTTAACATTTAACATTATACAAAGTTATTGTCTGTTTTTTACCTGCATTATTATCAATCTTTAATTTAATATTGTTTATTGTATCAGTATACTGCTGGTGGAGAATGTGAATTTCCCATTGGGATTAATAAAGTATCTATCTATCTATCTATCTATCTATCTATCTATCTATCTATCTATCTATCTATCTATCTATCTATCTATCTATCTATCTATCTATCTATCTATCTATCTATCTATCTATCTATCTATCTATCTTACCAGGAAATCGAATGAACTAGTGTCAAACTAATCTAAACACCATGAATCAAATGTTGAATGAACAAAGCAGGAGACCTTATGTGAGTAGTGATCGTTTTTCAAACTATACTAGAATCTGTCAAAAATTAATTATACACATTTTTATTTCATATAAAAACATGGAAGTCAAGTGTCATGGTGTCAAATGTTGTACAACGTCCTGTCACAAGATAGCAATCATAAAACAAAATGCTAGTGGCCTTCAAAAAAATTACACATAATGTTGATGTCCATAAAAATAATGTGGAAAGAAATGGTTTTCCAGTTTTAGAACACTAGCTGTGGTACCCATCTATCTTCTTAAAAGACTTTCCTGTGGGTGCTGGACGACAATGAGCAACGTTGATGCATTTAAACAGGGCTGTGTAATGCCTGGGTACGGATGGATTTCGGCCGGTTTACTACGTTTTGCTAGGCACAAAAGGACGTTTGTCATTTTATATCTACAGAGATTAGAACATTACAAAAATTGTGACAGGAACAAACCATTCAGCCTAATAAGTCTTGTCTATCCTAGTCACCTGAATTGTCTCAAATAACATCAAGAGAGTCAAGATTTGAAGGTCTCTCTTTGAAAGTCCTGCTCTCCACCATACTATTTAGTAATTTATTCAATGTCTCTATGGTTCTTTGCTTGAAGAAAAACTTTCTAACAATTTGTTTTACAACAACCTCTACAAAACAACATTAATTATTAATAATCGCCTTCAATGCTGCTTCTTTTATGTCATTCCAGGTGCTCTCGTCTGATTTACCTTCTGATGTAACAGGCTGAATGATCTTGGATAGACAGAAACATGGACTCTTAGATAAATTACATTCTTTGAAGATACAGAGACATACAGCTTTCTTACTGTTGTCGGACACTCATGCTTAGGGACCACCTTCAAATGATCAGGTAACAGTGGTAGAACTTAAGGTTATGCTGACACAGTTGTCTCTTTCTCCATTTTTGTCTGGAGGAAGAATAATGGGAGGAGCTCTGATGAAACTTCTGTTAACTGTTACAAATGGCTTCTTTTCTTTCATTTTTCTGGCAGCATATACATTGTTTCTAATTTTTTTTTACCCCATAGAGTGCAAACTTACCATTCATAAAATTTCTTAAAATTAATGTTTGAAAGTTGTATATTTTTTCAAGTTGTTCCGTGACGCTATGTTGGTTTTGGTATGGTTGTCGCCTTCTTGAGGGAATAGCAGTCCAATTATTATGACAATGTTCCCGTCATCCACCAGGAGTTCATGATTGCTGGTGACAGTACTTTGACTACCACTTAAGATCCCTCTGCATCTAAGATATGGATTCAAAGAGTGTTTACGTGAAATTATTTTTTACTTAATCTCTTCTTGTTTCAACATATTTGGGTAGCGTTTAGGATTAGTGAAAGATTGGCTTGATTTTCTAGTTTTCAACCTTGGCTTGTATTTTTGACCACACCTCATTCTGCCAGTCCTTTTCCACAAAATCTTCTGTTTCTTGTGGCGAATAAAACAGTTAACAGCCAGAAGTGATGCCCCTTCTGCCTTGCTGGCTATTTAGGCAGACGGCAGACCAGAAGTCAGTATTCAGTATTGAACCCGTGACTGCAGAGGACGGGGCTCCTTTCACAAAGACGTGCACCTCAATTTTTTGCTATTTTCGATTTTCTTTCATCTTGAACAGGGTTATCAAGGTGGTCCCCAACTCCTCATCTTGATTCATTACTTTATTACACCATATTATGTTCGCACTGATGGATGTTGTGCAGACATAAAAACCCATATGGTAATTTAAATCAGAATTAGAATAACTTTTATTTGTCAGTACTTAATGTGTAGGGATCTGACTTGGTAGATTTGGAGCTGCTTATAACGGAACATAACATCACATAAACATAACACAAATAGCTTAAGTTAAACAGAAAAACTTCAAACACAGTTGCAGAAAAGTACAATTATAAAGGAGATGTGCAAATGATCATGTGATAGTGTGAGTGTATATGCATGTGTCCACACAAACATGTATACACTGTAAACACACACACCTTCATAAAGTAGCTGATGGAATATTCAAAGAAGATGGGCTAAGTTACTGGTCTTAGAGGGCTATGGCTCTTAGGAAAGTAACTATTGAGGTGTCTGCTAGTTTTAGTTTTAATTGACCTGAAGCGTTTACCAGAGAAGAGTTTTTGGAATAACTGATGACTGGGTAAGATGAGTCTGTGGTGAACCTTATGACATGGTTAGTGACACAAGATGTGTACAGGTCTGCCACAGATGGAAGAGGACAGCCAATTATTTCCTTATCAGACATCACAAACACACTGTAATTTAAATTTGGAGTGAGCTGTTGCTGAACCAAACCAGACAACAATGGAGAATGTGATTACACTTTCAATTATGGCTTATGAAATGCAAAAAGGGTATGCAACCCTGAAACGAAGAATCATAAGCAAGAGATTATTTCTTTGTGTGTATTATCAACTTCTCTCTTCATTTTTGTGTGAACTGGTTTGGCTTTGAATTTCACTAAACCTTTCAAAATGAAGACACTTGGACTATGAATATTTTTGCATACACATCATACTTATTGCTCAAACCTTTCAAGTAGCTGTAGAATTCTGGAAATCCTTAAGAAACACACCTATAAACGACATGTCAGATGTTTATTGTAATTGGAGTACAATTATTTGCATAAGTGAATTAAGGATTTATCAGTAACCTAATGGTGGTAAAAGCAGAACCTTGGCCATTAAGCTTTTTTGAAGTTTCAGAGAGAAGTCAAGCAAAATTACACCTTTTATTGGATAACTAAAAAGATCACAATATGAAGGCTTTTGAGGCATCTCAGGCCCCTTCTTCAGGCAAGATGTAAGCTTTCATATTGTAATCTTTTTAGTTAGCCAATAAAATGTGTCATTTTGCTTGATTTCTTTCGACATTCATAACGGCCAACACGGTACAACACCCTAGTACTGAAGTTTCAGACTAACAGACACACAAATAGACTTCAGTTCCACATGTTACAGATTTTAATTGATTCGGTATTTATGCCTTCATGTCGAGCCGATGTCTGGATTCAAAGTGTGCTTAATATTCCAGCTGTTCCTTATTCCATGCCAGCACTTCAGCATTCTTGTGAAACTGATTTAGAATCTGCTTAGCACTCAGTAGCTGGTTAATTAATTTTCACTTCTGAGAGGCATCACAAAGATGTTGATGACAGGAAGAACTCATGCTTGACTTACGATTACGCAATGCATGTTCAGAATCCTTGATCCAGTATCTTTTTGGCAGTCACGCCAGGCTTTCATTTTGTTTGATACCGACTTAAAAACAACTACTTTATCGGTGAATGCTTGTTTAAACAGTCCAGGATTGAGAACGTCTACTTGAGGCAGGACGCCTTTAATGAGGGGCAGCTTTATTGTGAAGACATCAATCTTAAAATGTCGACCAGTGTGAACATAACTTCCAGCACGCAGTGAAAATGACAACCTAATGCGTTTTACATGTAGTAAGCCAGCCATTTATTGTCTGACTTTGCCCCAGGATGTGCAATAAAAGACACGGCCCGAGCCTGAATTCAGTGAACTGAAGAGACAAGAATGTCACATAATAACAAAAAAGATAAAGAGCTGAAAGTGTATGTTTTTGACCCACATATTTTCTCTATCTGCCACATGTGTTATTTTGGTTGCAAAAACATCTGTCTAATTTATTCCAAGAAGTGCCTATTCTCCGCAGCATAAATTACGAGACTGACGGACCCTTCCACTTTTACCTTGTTTTCTTTATCCTTCCGCTTCTTTCAACTGTAATTCTGTCAAAACAGAAGAACATTGAGGTCTGAAATGTAGCAAAAAAATACAACTTGAGTTAACCTGTCTATCATATAACTTTTATATATTTAAATTCCTCTTTGTCACATTTAATACTAGCATAGGCGTTTTGCGAATACACTTATCATTTGAGAAAATGATAAAACAACACACCCAGGTAAAGAGAAAGTAGATTAACAGTATGAAATGTCAGTACAATACAAGGAGGATCTGTGCTGTTAGTATGGAAGAATCTATTAGTAAAAGTGTGAGTGTAGCAGATTTAAACACAGGATAGAGGAGCCAATTTGTGTATAATCTGAACGAAATGGAACTTTGGGAACAGACCTGATGAAGGAGTTCCTGCAATGAACGTCTTTGGAACTGTGAGAAGATCAGCGTCAGAGGATCTCAGTTGTCTGACTGATTAGTATGAGGTGTTTAATGATGACAGACCTGGTTTGTTTCACATACAGTTTTTTAAAATTCACACAAAAATTCATTTTGCAGTTGCAAAACACACTCCAAGTGCAGTGAAAGAATGTATTGTTACTGTCTCCGGTGTAACTTTAGAATTGCAATGATTAACGTTATTAAAATGACACAAAACACAAATTAAAGAAAAAAAAACAGATACTATAAAAGGGTTGATCAGAAGGGGGCACCAATGAGCCCTATCTATCTATCTATCTATCTATCTATCTATCTATCTATCTATCTATCTATCTATCTATCTATCTATCTATCTATCTATCTATCTATCTACTCCTCCAACTCAGGTACACCTAAAAAATAGATGGTGTAGATGTGAAGACAAAATGGAACAGAATGGAGTTCTACTGTGTTGTTGACCATCATCTGGGGGCTTGCAAAACTATTGCATGCCTGGACATCGTGGGAGATCTTACCTACATCTCCTTACTAACCAGAGAAGCATGGGCTCCGATAACAAAAGGAAGAGAGGGCAACATTTTTGAGAAGGTGAGCGAAAGCAATGATATCAATGCTTTGCAGTGAAGAGATGCTGATTTATAATTGCCCATTTCAAGTTTTTACATTTTATTGTTATGCAACATTGAATCACAGTGGATTGAACTGAGCCTTTTTGACACTGATCTACCAAAAAAGACTCTTTACTATGAAAGGAAATATCTGCAAAGTGGTCTAAATAAATTACAAATTGTGAGGGACAGCTGGAATCCTTACTTAGCCAGGACACCCATGAAATGGAAGAGGGGAAGGTAGCTTCTGTAAGGCACTGCCTTCCCTGAATTGCTAGGTAGCAGCCCCCCAGGGATACAGCAGTGCTCCAGATCCCCACAGGGCATCATGGGACTTGGATTTTGCCAACTCAGCTATGTTGGGTTCCGTGGGTGCTGTGGGAACTGGGAAACCCTACTTTGTCGGGTTCCCACTTCACTCAGAAGTACATCTGGGTCAATTCTTTGCGACACCAGAAGTACTCCCAGGTGCTACATAGAAGAGCCCAGTTGCCTCACCTCCAAGAGCCAGAGTCAGGAGGAAGGAGGATGAAGCTTGCTGGGAAGAGTGGAGGCAGTGACCAGGACAGAGAGAGGAAGAGAGAAAAAGAAGAAGAAGACAGTATTGTGCATTATTGCTGGTGCTTTGTACTGTGACTGTGCTGTGAGAAACGCTTCCTGGGGAAGAGTCTCCTGAAATAAATCCTTTTGTTAATTTTATACTTGTGTCCGAGTCTTGGCGTTGGGTGTTTTGGGGAGCCCCCCCACCCATCCACAAAATATAAAACAAAAAATAATTGATCACACAAGTATTCACTTCCTTCAAGTTAGTGTTTATTAGATGCACCTTTGGCAGCCAATCTCTCTCTATCAGCTTTGCACATCCGGACACCTCAGTTTTTCCCTCATTCTTCTTTCTAAAACTGCTCAAGCCCTTCCAGGTCACATAGGGTTCATGACTGAACAGCCTTAGTGAAATCCAGCCACAAGTTCTCAACTGGACTGTGATCTGGACTCCACTCTAGAACATTAACGTTGTTTTTAAGCCATTCTTGTTTTAGCTTTGACTTAATGCTTGGGGTTGTTGTCTTGCAGGAGAACAAATCCTCTCCTAAGGCGCAGGATTCTTACAGACTGCATCAGATTTTCCTGCATTCATTTTACTCTCACGAGTCTTCCAGCACCTGCTGCAGAAAAGCATCCCCACAGCATGATGCTGCCACCTCCAAGCTTCACATTATGCCACACATCTATGCTTTGATAATGCACAGTATTTAGCTTACGTCAAACATATTGTTCAGCCTGATGACCAAAAAGCTCAAGCCTGGTCTCATCAGACCATAGAACCTTCTTCCAGCTGACTTCAGAGTCTCCCAAGTGCCTTCTGGCAAACTCTAGCTAAGATGTCATGTGTGTTTTATTACTTTCTTGTATACAAAGTATTGGGAAAGTATTGGAATCATCCAAAAATTCGATTTTCATTTTAGACCTCCTGTCCGAAAATACCATTTTTGCAATTATGTCTGTGTGTCTGTCTGTGTGTGTGTTTGTATGTGTGTTTATGTAAACACGATAACTTTAGTGGGCTTTCACTTAGGTCAACCCCAAATTTTGCATACAAGTATTACATACAAAACATAGATTTCTATCAACTTTTGAGCTATTTCCGCTAACCGGAAGTGGTACTTTACCTGAAATGTTTGCCCAAAAATATTAAAAATTTGATAATTTCACATCATATCATGGTAAAGCACTACATTCTAAGCATTTTTTGCGGCTTTGCATTTTTTCGAGAAACGACTGGTTTTCAAGATAAGCACAGTTTTCATTTGACGTTCAAATAGTAATACATACATATTTGAGAACTTTTTTGCTTTATGTAAACGAAATTTCCTGTACAAGTATTACATTACACACATTACTAAAGTCTCTTGCAACTTTTGACCCACGTCCGCTTACTAAAAGTGGTATTTTACCTGAATTGTTCACCAAAATAAAGTTATCACTGCAAATTTTCAATATAGTTATTATGGTAAAGCAATCATTTTGGACATTTTTTATTTCATTACGTTGTCTCAGAAAACATACAGTTTTCTAGATAATTTCAGTTCTTGATATTAAAATGTGTGCATACCAGCAGTGAAACATGTTGCGTCATGCTGTTAAAAAATTCTATGTTTGCATAAACAACAGGTGTTTACTGTAGTAGGTCCTACTACAGTGCATAGGTACAGCAAATTGACGCCTTATAAATCTCTGTAATATGTATTCATCACCGATAAAAACGTTCACTCCTTAAATATCCATCCCCATATCTGAGTATATGAGAAAGTCTAGGGGAGAGCACTCCCTATTTTTTAACTGTGACTTTCTTTTTGCCACTCTTCCATAAAGCTGTGTTGTTATCTTCAGCTTGAATCTCCTTCGGAATTCTCATAGGTCATTTGGTGGCCTTCCTCACTTGTCTTTTTCTTTCACAATCACTCAGTTTTTGTGGACAGTCTGCTCTCGGCAGATTGACAGCTGTGCCGTACTCTTTCCATTTCTTTATGACTGATTGAACTAAGGGCTGGTACAGTGGTGCAGTGGTAACACTGCTGCCTCGCAATTAGGAGACCCGGGTTTGCCTCCCGGGTCCTCCCTGCGTGGAGTTTGCATGTTCTACTCGTGTCTGCGTGGGTTTCCTCCGGGTGCTCTGGTTTCCTCCCACAGTCCAAAGACATGCATTGGAGATTCTAAATTGTCCCTAGTGTGTGCTTGGAGTGTGTGTATGTGCCCTGCATTGGGCTGGCGTCCTGCCCAGGGTTTGTTTCCTGCCTTGCTCACTGTGTTGGCTGGGATTGGCTCCAGCAGACCCCTGTGACCCTGTAGTTAGGATATAGCGGGATGGATAATTTAACTGAACTCCAAGGGATATTCTGTGTCTCTTATGTATTCATCCCCTGACTTGTGCATTTCAATCACTTTTTCATGGAGTCGCTTCCATTGTTCTTTTGTTTTTTTGTTTATGTTAGGCCACCATACTGACTCACCACAAGTTGGACCTTCCACATACAGATACCACCGTAAATGGAAACCCCAGACAGGTGTTCTCCATTGAATAAATTCTGTAACTGCTCCAGGTGGGTCATATTAAAGGTGAGGGTCTGGCTCCCTTTCACTTGCTCGCTCGCTCCCAAACTGGCTCCTTCTTTCTTTAACCTCTGTATTCCCTTTCTGCTTCTGTTTCTCTTTCTCTTTCGTTTTTCCTTCTCCCATCTCACACTCGCGCTTCCCCTTTAGAAA